>NW_026017028.1:0-57663 GCF_020379485.1 Brassica napus
TAGGGGAAAATCTGGAAACTCGAGGATTGACGGAGAACCTCACCGTACTCATTCATTGTGGTATGAAGGAAACAGCCTCACATCTCTTTTTCTTTCACTGCCAATTCGCAGGTGACTCTGGTCTGCAGCTCCAATAAGTCAACTTAGCGGTCATCACCACAGCATTGGACTTCGAAGAAGCACTCAAACTTGGAACAAAGCTGACTAACTACCCCCTACAGGACTTCACATGGGACCTCTGTTCCCTTGGATTGTTTGGAACATCTGGATTACACGAAATTTGAAGATCTTCGAAAACAGGGTTTTCAAACCAGCGGAGACACTCTCGAAAGCAATAGCAGACGCCGTGAATGGCAAGAAGCACAACCTGGGCGACAAACTGGGCCAAAACCACATCTACAGGCTTCGACGCTACCATTGCCTCGAACGGACGCCTTGATTATCAACACTGATGCAATCATGGAAAAAAGAACTCTTTTCTGCAGATGGCTTGGGTTTTCTCAACACCATCAGGACATGTGTTACACCAACAGGGCCTATTCGAAGATGTGTAAACTCAGCTCAGATGGCGAGGCCTTAGCGATAAGGAAGCTCTACGCAAGCCAAAGCACAAGGTTTCAACACGTCATCCTCAAGTCAGACGCTCAGACTTTAGTCCGAGCCATCACAATCGAGAATCAATCAAGGATCTCTTTGGAATTCTTCATGATATTCTTAAGTTAGCTTGTGACCTTGATGTAATCTCCTTTCATTATGTTCCTCGTTCAGACAATAGGGCAGCTGATGAACTCGCCAAGAGCGCGCTTCTCAACTACTCCACCTATCCTTTGTGACCGCTTTGTTAGTAATGAAATTATCGTTCAAAAAAAAAGATTTTTAATTGACTAATAATACCCAATTAATTTGCTTGACATATAATACTACTGAGTTTGTAAAATTAAACGTTAAGATTAACACTCTTTCTTTGGTATAATAATAAGCTTTTGCTTTGCTTAAACTTTAGCATTATCATAAACGATGTGTTTGTAAGATGCTCAAAACTCGCCTATGTGTAACAAGGACACGATCTCGGCAAGTCAAGACACGTAGGCCTTTAAAACCAAATGGGTAGTTTGCTCTTTACGACGGAGGAGACCAGATTCATAACCAACAGGCAACAGTTACGTAGTAGATAAGTGAAATCGGAACTAGGTATTCGTTGATGGTTGAGCGATGAGGTATCCACGAACAAGTTTAAAAGTGGTCTTACGTCTATCGTGTGTGGCCTTATGGCTGTGGACACCATGGAGGGAAGAGCATCCATGGATTTGGTGTATGTATAAATACGGCCGGAAATGCTCTTAAAGTATTTTTTTGATTATGAATACAAGTCAAAATCTTAAATATATAATTATTATGTGACAATCGTGTTAATTAATAATTTTTTTAAACTAAATTTATATTATATGATATACGGATTATCACTAGGGATGTTTATAGGGTTCAGAGATTTAGATTGACCCAAGCTTATTCATATAATTAAGAGCTCTAACCCTAATATATTATTCAGAAAGTATTTACACTACAAGCAAACGGGACATTAACGACTACATATTAGTAGCTATTTTGGTTGTAATATAGGCTTTACGGCCAATTAGCTTCGAAAACGATTGGTCGTTGAAGCTGGTCGTAAATAATTATTCGAGGCACATTGATCGTAAAGTTACGACTAATGGTGTTACACGTAAAGCAGACGGTAAACGTTGACTCAATAAATTGGGTAGTAAGTTAAACGTAAATGCATTAGTCGTAAAGCAAACGTAAATGTACGACTCAGACACTTGGTCGTAAGTTAAACGTAAAATCATTAGTCGTACATGTGACGCACTTTACGTCTCATAAATTAGATGTACATTGGTCGTAAACTTACGACCAATTTGCTTCTATGTCGATGTTTGTTTGTCGTAATGTAACGACCACTTTACATCGACGTTAGATGTTCAATTAGTCGTAAATTAACCCACTTTATTTATTTATTTTCGAATTTTGTATTTAATTACGAATTTAATATATTAATTAAAATCAAATATTTAAATTTATTTTGTTTTAATTTTTAAAATTCGATAAAATTAAAAGAAAATATCTAACATTCAGAAACATAATAATATCTAATATAAAACATGTCATAATACTAATAATAACTAAAACCAAAAAAACTAGTGTTAAGGTTTATTTCGTCGAAGAGGTCGGAACTATGCTCATCCGCACGTCGCTCTAAATATGCCTGCTCTTCCGGAGTGGGCTCGGGGATAAAGCTCAGATGTAGAGACTGCCCACCTAGAGGCAAGAGCCGGTTGATGTTTGGGGTTGTCTCTATCATCATATCCGAACATATTTGCCATATTGCAAATTTGTCCCTCTGGTCAGCTATGACTTCTTTGGCCGCAGTCAAATCCCTACGGAGAGAAGATTCTTCTTCCATTCTTGCAGCGTGTTCAGCTCTCGCCCTCAGACATCGTTGACAGAACCCGATCCTGACAATACGTCCCCTTTTTTTCGGGGCAACCTTCAATTAATAAATAGATATTTAATTAGTACATATGTAAAACTAACTTAAAGAAAAAAATGTAAATAAACATATATATTTAAGAGATCAACTTTCTAACCTGCTCAAAAATTTTGGTCTTGTTCGACGGTGGACAGCTGGACCGTGCACCTTCCGGATTTTGTTGCGACAACTGAGTCTCGACCTCCTGGATCCGGGCCTCAACATGTTTGTCGATCCTCTCTGCTCGAGGATGCGAGAAGGTGCCATCAGAATGCTGGTGTGTCCTTGTAAAGTCGGGCTAGAGATGGTGGTGCTCCTTCTTGGGCAGCCTTATTAAAAAAAATTTAAATTAAACTCACGCATTAAAAAAATATTCAATTAATATATATTTAATAAAATTAAGAAAGATCGAAGACTTACAATTTGTAGTGCCCTCCCAGCGTGTGAATCTGTCCGGAAGTATGAGGTACTCTGGCAGGTACCACCATCATCGCGCGTCAACCGAGTCATAGAGCAAGGGAGAGACCTCTGACTGACTTAGGCAAATTCCAATAAGCCTTCAAACTCTTCCAAACGTCATTGCTGAAGTAGGCTTCTTTTCGTCGTCCCCCAAAACCCTCCACTTCTCCTTCCAATCACCAACAATGTTCTTTAGGCGATCCATCGCCTTTTTGTAGAACTTTTCCTTCACTTTTTCGTTGACAGCAATGGACCAATTCCATTTTGCTACAATAAAAAAATTAAATTAGTAAATAAACATTAAAAATTATATTTAAACTAACCACGAAGCACTTGAACCAGTCCTCCGAACGTGGTCAGGTGTGAGAGACCAGTTCGGATGCGCTTCCCGGAAGTTTGCCCTGATGATCTCCAAACGCTCTGTCCCACACATTGTCCGTCGAAAACCTACAAAACTTGAAAGAATACATATATTTAGAGCAATATGTATAATTAGTATATTTAAATGCAATAAAAACTTTAATAAATTAAAAATTACCGGTAAGTGTGGGGGGTGTTCGATCTGGGTTGATGATGTTTGGTAAACCGTCTCGTCCCGGCATCTGGAGAAGATCTTCCACTGTATATCTTGCATATGTGTCATTTGGTGACCATCAAATCTGGATGAACAAATGCAGGAGCCGGAGCAGCTGCAGGAGCCGGAGCAACTGCAGGAGCCGGAGCAGATTCGGGAGCGGTGGACTGCTGCTGAGGATGGTGTGGAGGATGATGCTGCTCATAACGAGGCTCTGGGAGGCTCATCGTCTGGGGAAAGAATTGAGCAGGGTCAATCGAACCGCGAAGTAAGCTTCATCAGGGTCATATGCATGTGGAGGCACATACGGATCGGCAGTAGGAACTTGGCTATCAGGCACATTCTCTTGGCCGGATGCAGTGCCGGAAGTAGAAGTCGATGGATCCGGCTGTGGGAGAAAGTTACTTGATAATAGGTTTTTCTGCCTATTGCAAATGTTGTAGTGTAGGGGGGTGAATGTCGAACCAGTCCTGATGTGAATCAGTGAGAATACAAGTCATTTCTTAAGCTAAGCAGATTCAATAGTTGTGAGTGTGTGACAAGTAACAATAGCAAACAGAGCAATACAACAAGGTTTTAATCAATTAGACAAGTGAATCCATGGGTATTGGGAATGACTTCAAGTAACTAAGATCCAATCTAGGTGACAAGCTTTCAATCAAAATAATCTCTTAAGTCTAAACACAATCTTAGACAAGTCCTATGTCTAGGTAAATGCCCATTTGCTTAGAATCATTAAACATCAAATGTCTTTGGCTTAATTCAATCAAGCAATCTTTAAGTTCAAGTTCAATAACTATCTAGCAATTTTAACATCAAGTGTCCTTGGCTAATCTCACTAGAGCTTAGTTGAGTTGATTCAAACACTTCATCTAATCATGTCTGATGAGAAGTGTTTAGAAATCAGGTTTAGAGTGATCAAGACTAAACAAGCATTAAAATACTCAACAAGCAAGTTCATACAAGGATCTAATACAATACAACCATAGATCTTCACTAAGTTACTCTAATCTCCCTAACCCATGAATTCTTAAGGAAACTACTCACTAATCTTCATGAAAACACTTAATCTCATAATAGATTGAAGCATATTCAAGTAATACAACAGAGAATAAAGATAAACAAGGATTAAACAAGCAAAACGAAATTAGAACTCAAGAACAGATGATGAACAATTGAAGAACAGCTCAAGAACACTAAGAACAATGATATTTCAAAGAGAGAGAGTTTTTTGACAAGTTTTTTCTTTATTACCCAGTACAATACTCATGTTTCTTGCCCACTCTTTGGATAAAAAGAAAGCAATATTATACAGAAAAGTAGGAAAAATCGTGCAAAGGAAAAGTGGGTGAAGAAAGTGGGAAGTTGGTTAATCCCATCAACTTTCCAGTGGTCCCCGGTAAGGGTTGATACACCTGTAGTAAATCGATTATAACTTATCCAATACATCTCCAAATGACTTGAAACCACTTCCATTGGAAAGCTAACTCAATTTCCAGTGTCTCCACAAATTTTGAGCTTCAGAAAAGATCTTTAAGGCTTTCATCCGTGTTCATCTTTCACTCTCTGAAATTCCATGATTCGGGAGCGACCTCGCTGTGTCGCTGCGAGAGGTCGCTCCGGATCCGTTGTCTCTGGGTGATCAATACGCGAGCGACTCTTCCCTGTCGCTCTAGTGAGGTCGCTCTCCAGACTGGTGATCAGAGCGACTTGGTGGTGTCGCTCCGGACTGGTCGCTCCCATGCCTTGCTCGCCCAATGACCACTCTAAACACTCCTTTTTGAGCTCCAAATGCCTCCAATGTCTCCAAGAACTCCATGTGGTACTCCAATACCTGATAAGGACTCATGTATGCAAAATGCAACCTAAACATGGCTAAATCCTAATCTATATGATCAAAATGCACATGGATGAATGAATAAAACAATAGAAATATGCAAGATATCAACTCCCCCAAACTTGTTCTTTACTTGTCCACAAGTGAACTTTCTAGAACTCATAGGGAGAGAGGTTGAAGGTGGGAGCTCATAACCAAAAGAAACACCACTAGCAAACACAATTAGCACACTCTCTTATTACACTCTAGCTTCTCTAGGCCTATCTCAACTCCTTTTGTCCCTACACTCACCATCAAGCATCCACACATTCAGATCTGCCAACTCTCACATTCATTAAGCATAAGATATCAAGTGAATTCTTGCAAATGGTCAGTTGGTCCAAGTCATTTGGTTGGGTAAGGGAATGCTTTTATTCAAGTGATTCAAGAGGTTCAAAACATATGATCTTTAAGGTGGTTTACTTTCAAAACAAGTAGCCTTGACATTGCACATAATATATCTAAGAAAGGGACCAACTCATGCATACAATGCTCAATCTCCATTGTTCTACCCTTTTCCCAAACATATAAGTTACACATTCACTCTCAAATGTCAAACCCAACTCACACCTCTCACCAAAAGATTCTAAAAAACATCAGCTCTTTTTCCTTGAAATCTATAAGGGATTTTTCACAACAACCTCAAATGTCTCTCAGCTCCTAACAACTTTGCTAGCCCCCTTTTTCTCTCTTTTTTTTTTTTTTTTTTTTTATTTTTTTTTTTTATTTTATTATTTTTTATTATTTTTTTTTTTTGTTTTTTTTGGTTGGGGGCCAAGACTTTTCAAAACTAGAGCTGGAGGTTCTCTACTTATCCCAATAAATCAATTCACTTGAGCACAAGAATCTATCCTTTTTATTTCTCCCAAATCATGATTACAACGCTCACCCTCCCACCTATAGCTAGACAATAGAGTGTCCAATCCAGCAAAAATGAAGATCAAGCATTGTCGTTCCCGATACTCTCAACATTATGCACATGTAAAACTTTCCGAAGAAGGCCTCACTCATCAAACAATGAAAGCTTAAAAGGAAGGAAAGGTTTTGGGAGTGGTCTACCACTAGAGTTTGTCAAAAAGAATGGCATAAAAGATGTGACAACTCAAGTGTGTATAGCCATGACTCAGTACACAAGAGACCCTAAGCAAGAAGCATTAAGTTCATTCAGTTCAAATAAGGTTGTAGCTGGCTTCAAAGACTGAGTTTCTACAAATCAACAAGTTTCAAGAAGAGTTTTCAAGGCTCGAAACATACAAGTCTTTTCGAGAGGTGCATGGATACTCAGGTGCAACGTAGTGTTCTTTACAAGGTATTTAAAATCATTGCTTCCAATGCAAGTGAATGCAACCTATATGCTCTAGACTCTCCTAATGGTGCAAATGATGCAATCTAAATGAATTTTTTTTTTTTTTTTTTTTTTTTTTTTTTTTTTTTTTTTTATGCAATAGGTGTTCAATGCATGACTCAAATGAAACACAATGAAAGCAACATGATCAAATGCTTGGTACCTCCCCCAAACTTTAGATACACAGTCTCTGTGTTCAAGGAAAGAGAGAGATACCGAGAAGAAAACTAATTTGCAAAAATGAAATGGTATATACAAGGGAGAGAAAGAAGTACCTCCTATGGATAGTATGTGGGGGCAGATGCCCCAGCATCGTCGTCGTCAGGAGGAAGGTGGTGTAGTAACCACCAGATGCTGAACCGGAGCCTCCATACCATGGTTGGCTCTCAACCTCGTCAATCTCGTCCTCACTGTCTGAAGAAGCGAGGGATGGGGATTTGTTGCCTGAAGTGGAAGGTTGAGTGGGTGGGTTCCTCCACTTACGCTGAAGCTGCGCAGCAGTGAGGGGGAAGCCAAGAGCATCAGGCGGTGGTGGAGGCTGGGGGTTTGAGGTGTTCGCAAAAGCGAAATCGGCTGAGCTACATCCAGCTATTCCTCCCCTAGTTAAAACATCAGCTACTTTCTTCATGAACTTGGCTGAAGTCTTTGCCTGCTTCTTCACAGTCTTGCTGAGCGCCTTGCACTTATCCTTCAGCTTTTCTATCGTTCTGTCCTGAGCTTTGTTCCACCTCTGGAGACGACCAATGTGGTCATGAGCATCACGGAGAGCTCCAGGTGGAAGGACTCCGTGATGGGGCTTGAAGTAGTAGCGCGGAGGTCAATAGATATGCTCAGATGTGTCTGCAACAGGCGAGTCAGGTTGCGTAGGGACACTCCTTTTCCTTGATGGATCTGGTTGAATTGGATCGAGAGGCCCGTGTTCTCCGAGAAAGTACTCCTGGGGAATGTTGAAGCTGACAGCTCCAGGTATCTCTAAACTCGTCAGGTTCCGGTTTGGAAGAACCACCTCGACTGGCTTGCCCTGCAAGTAGTAGTGGTAGACGTAGTCCTTCCCATACATCCCACTGAAATAGGTGGAATCCTCAAGTAGGTGCCATCAATGAACCTAGGCCCCACTGCGTCCTTTCCCAAGGGAACATTCAGAAATTGGAGCAGTGGTGTGATCATTCCGCCTATCCCCATCTTTGGGCGCGAATCAGTGGTGTACCACGCCCAGTCTCTGTAGTGCTCGAGACGGCCCACAAAGAAACTGACAATCCCAAAGGTAGCATAGATATCAGTGCTGGGAAGGGGTAACAGTCCAGGTTGAGCGTATGGACGGATAGCCGGACAGAGCAGTCGCATGTCTTCCTCAGTAACCGTACCCGCTTGCTTCCGTGGGTAAAAGCATGGACTAGCAATCTGTGGAGGTAGCGTACAGACGGGTGTCGGATGTGTGAGTTCTTGTCCGCCCCGGTAGAGTGCTTGTTTCCAGTGATCAACTTCCAGAGCTGTGTGGGGAGGTTCTCACACTTGGGAAGTGAGTGGTCTTCTAGGTCTTGGAACCCCATGACCCTCCCAATGTCCTTGAAGTTCATGTTGAATTCTCTTCCATTGACCTTGAACCTGATTTTTCCCCATCCTTGTCTCACATGCGCCGTGTCATGGTAAGTGACCACAAGAGGATAGGAACTGACAAGTGACATCCTTGTAGAAAGGATAAGCCATGGTGAGGAGTTTTGGCATCTTCAAATGTCCCAGCATCGTCTCAATATCAGACTCTAGACCCAACTCCTTCAGCAAATCGAGGTCGGCAAACCTGGTTGGAGCCCAAGTGACTCCATTCTTCAAATGATCATATAGCTCCTCCACAGATGGAGTTTTCGTTCTGTCTCGATCAACAGCAACCCCTTTGCCCTTTGACATTTTGGCTTTCTTCGTAGGTGCCGGCTCATCTTCACTCTCAGTTTCACCTTCCTCATGGGTGTTAACTGGTACGCTTTTTCCTGCCTCTTCTCGTGTTCTTTCGATTTCTTTGCAGCCAACGTCTGCTGTCGCACAGTCCTCGTCCCTGAGCCAGTTGGCTCGCTGGTTAAAGCTTTTCCTCTTAGTGCAAACTCTTGACTTTCGGCTTCTTGCCTCTCAGCTTCCAACCTTCCCTTTGTCTTCTTAACCATTTTCACCTGAAAAATTACCAACTTGGAAAGGGTAAGTAGATGGAAGTAAAGAAAAGCAAGACTTTGCAAGTGAAAATTTTGCAAAAGTGAACTTAACAGGTGAATTTTTCAGTTTAAACTCAAGTTCAACACAATGCAACAATGTAACATCTTAACTCATCTAGTCCACCCACAAACACACCCAATTAAGATCAAATTCGAAAAACCCCCAAATCCATGAATCCTAATTTTGCCTAAGTGCGATTTAAACTCAATTTCACCATTAATTCAACAACCCAACTTGATAGATAAACTTTTCCTAGTCTATTTCACCACAATCTAGCAAGAAAAGAACCAAATTTCGACTTTCAAATTCTAGGGTTCATGGACCTACGAATTTGAATTTAAAAACTCAATACCTTGCTCTGGATGAAAGGAAATGGTGAATGGGTAGTGAAGAATAGACTACAGGGGAGAAAGCTTGGATTTAGAAACAAGAACTAGTTGATTTGGGTGAGAATTGAGATGGTTTTGGGAATTTTGGTGTGGGTGAGTTTGAGAGAGTTTGTGAGTTTTTGAGAGGAAGGGAGAGTGATAGAGATGGAGTCGCGGGGGTTGGGGTAGGTTTAGGGTCGTCCGGTTCAGTCTAGGGTGGTTAGGGTCGGTTTACTTGAGTTAAACCGGGGTTTAGAGTTAGGAAACTTACCTGGACCGGTTCGGGAGCGACGTGAGGGTGTCGCTGGGAGAGGTCGATCCCGAGTCGTTTCCTCGCGTCGTGTTTCGACTAAACCGCGAGCGACCTTGTAGTATCGCTCTAGAAACCCCTCGCTCTGAGCTGGAGCGACGTCAAGGTGTCGCGCTAGGGCGTCGCTCTGGGTTAGTTTTTGAACTCCGTTTCGTCGAAACTGCGAGCGACCTTGTAGTATCGCTCTAGAAACCTCGCTCTGAGCTGGAGCGACCTTGAGGTGTCGCTGTGAGACCTCGCTCCCACGCACACTCCTGCTCAAAACTGAACCGATCAAGCACCTGCACACAATCTCCTCCCTTTTTTTTTTTTTTTTTTTTTTTTAAACTTTTTTTTATGCAATAAGATGAAAAATGAAAATACCAATGCAATATATACAAGGATACGCATGGGACTTCCTCCCAAGTGAGCTTGTTTTAAGTCCCGAGCTTGACTTTGCCTCCTTTTAGATTAGGCCGGTGTAGGATCAGACAGTGGAACTGAAGTTCCCAGGTCTTCCGATTTGGTTCCCAAGTAAAGCTTCGCCCTTTGTCCATTGATGGTGAACTCTCTTCCATCAGAAGTCCACAAAACTATTGCTCCATAAGGTTTAACCTCTTTAATCTTTATCTTGAAAGGACCAGACCACCTTGACTTGAGCTTGCCTGGAAACAATTTCAGTCTGGAGTTGTATAGAAGAACTTGATTTCCTTCTTTAAAGTCTCTTTTCAGGATATGTTTGTCATGGAGAGCCTTTGTTTTCTCTTTGTAGATCTTTGAACTTTCAAAAGCTTCAAGTCTTATCTCATCAAGTTCATTCAGCTGGATCAATCTCTTCTCCTTGGCACTCTTGATGTCAAAGTTCAGCAACTTGACTGCCCATAGTGCCTTGTACTCAAGCTCAACTGGTAGATGGCAAGATTTTCCATAGAGAAGGTTGAAAGGTGTAGTCCCCAAAGGTGTCTTGTAAGCTGTCCTATAAGCCCACAATGCATCATCAAGCTTGATGGACCAATCTTTCCTTGTAACCCCCACAATCTTCTCCAGAATGGACTTGATCTCCCTGTTGGAAATCTCAACTTGACCACTTGTTTGGGGGTGGTAAGGAGTTGCAACCTTGTGCTTCACACCATTCTTCTTAAGGAGGTTTGCAAACAGTCTGTTGATGAAGTGAGACCCTCCATCACTGATCACAACTCTTGGAATCCCAAACCTTGGAAAGATTATGCTCTTGAACATTTTTAGAACCACCTTTGCATCATTGGTTGGACTTGCAATTGCTTCCACCCACTTAGAGACATAATCTACAGCCACCAGTATGTACTTGTTGCTATAAGATGAAGGAAAAGGCCCCATGAAGTCAATACCCCAGACATCAAACACTTCAACTTCTAGGATGGGGTTTTGAGGCATTTCATTCCTCTTGGTGATGTTTCCTCTTCTTTGACAAGAGTCACACCTTGAGACAAAGTCTTGGGTGTCTTTAAACATGTGAGGCCACCAAAATCCAGCTTGTAGCACCTTTGCAACTGTCTTAAAGGTAGCAAAGTGGCCTCCATAGGATGATCCATGACAATGTGTAAGGATCCCATCAATTTCTTCTTCAGCCACTGCCCTTCTATAGAGTTGATCTCTACAAAGTATGTAGAGGTAAGGCTCATCCCAATAATATCTCTTCACATCTTTATAGAACTTCTTCTTGGCATAACCTTCAAGGTTCAATGGCTCTTTTCCAGTAGCTAAGTAGTTGACTATATCAGCATACCAAGGACCCTTCTCATCAGCTGCCTTCACCTCTTCAAGTTTCTTTCCCGTCTCACAAACAGCTACCACTGCATGAATAGCCATCATTTGCTCTTCTGGAAGTCTGTCATCAATAGGGATTCCACACTCCACCTTCAACCTGGACAGGTGATCAGCTACTCCATTCTCAACTCCAGGCCTGTCCTTGATCTCAAGATCAAACTCTTGTAGCAGCAGAATCCATCTCAACAGTCTTGGTTTTGCATCTTTCTTGGCTAAGAGGTGTCTCAATGCAGCATGATCAGTGTAGACAGTCACCTTTGACCCAACCAAGTAGCTTCTGAACTTCTCAAATGCAAAGACAATGGCCAATAGCTCCTTCTCAGTTGTAGAGTATTTAGCTTGAGCTTCATCAAGTGTTCTACTTGCATAGTAGATCACATGTGACTTCTTGTCTCTCTTCTGGCCTAGGACTGCTCCTACAGCAAAGTCACTTGCATCACACATGATCTCAAAGGGGAGATCCCAATCTGGCGGCTGAACTATGGGTGTACTGATGAGTGCATTCTTCAGGTTTTTGAAAGCTTCCATACACTCCTCATTGAAGTGAAATGCAGCTTCTTTGCATAACAGCCTGGTCAATGGTCTAGCTATCTTAGAGAAATCCATGATGAATCTTCTATAGAAACCGGCATGACCCAGAAAGCTTCTTATATCCTTCACTGTTCTGGGTGGAGCTAGACCAACCATGACATCTATCTTGGTTTTGTCCACTTCAATTCCTTTCTCAGAAACTTTGTGTCCAAGAACAATCCCTTCATTGACCATGAAGTGACACTTCTCCCAATTGAGCACCAGATTAGTGTCCTCACATCTCTGTAATACCCTGCAAAGATTTGACAAACAAGTAGCAAACGAAGAACCATATACAGAAAAATCATCCATAAACACCTCCATTACATCCTCAATAAAATCAGAGAAAATTGACATCATTGCTCTTTAGAATGTTGCTGGTGCATTGCACAGTCCAAATGGCATCCTTCAATATGCAAAGGTACCATAACGACAAGTGAATGTCGTTTTCTCTTGGTCATTTGGGTGTATAGGGATTTGGAAAAATCCAGAGTATCCATCAAGGAAACAATAATAAGGATGGTTGGCTAGCCTCTCTAACATCTGATCAATGAATGGTAAAGGGAAATGATCCTTTCTAGAGGCTGCATTCAGTTTTCGATAGTCAATGCACATCCTATGTCCAGTTATTGTTCTTGTTGGTATTAACTCATCATTTTCGTTCTTAACAACTGTTATGCCACCTTTTTTAGGAACTACATGCACAGGTGAAACCCAATTGCTATCAGAGATAGGATAGATCACACCAGCATCTAACAATTTGATTATCTCTTTTTTAACAACATCTTTCAAATTAGGATTTAATCTTCTTTGGTGTTCAATTGAAGTTTTAGATTCATCCTCTAGATGTATCCTATGCATGCACAAAGATGGTGAGATTCCTTTAATGTCATCAAGTGAGTATCCTAGTGCTTTTCTATACTTTTTAAGTTCATTTAAAAGCATAGACAATTCATTCTCAGTCAGCTCACTACTCACAATGACAGGATATGTCTCATTAGGTCCAAGGAAAGCGTACCTTACACCATGGGGAAGAGGTTTGAGCTCCACTTTTGGTGCCTTGAGCTCACTCCAATCAGCTTGATGGAGGTTCTCTTGAATGTCTGCTGAGGCAGCATGTTGAGTCATTTGTGGCAACTCCATGAACTCATCTTCTCCATCCTCCTCAAGGTGAACATCTAGCCTTCTTACTAGCTCATCACTCTCTTTGTTTTCAATCATTTGGGTCTCTCTTTCAATGGTCAGGGCCTGTTGAAGAGAGTCCTCAATCGCTAACTCTTCAAGGAAATCATCAGCCAAGGCATCCATCTCATCAATGTAGAATATTTCTCCTTGAGTTGTGGGCTTCTTCATCATCTCCTTGATATCAAAATGGAGAATGTGATCTTTTCCAAGGTGGAGATCAATTGTGCCATCTCTCACATTCACCATTGCTCCAGCAGTCGCCAAGAAAGGTCTCCAAAGATCAAAGGATCTCTAGGCTCTTCATCCATCTCAAGCACTACAAAGTCAGTAGGCACTTCACAATTTCCTATCTTTACAGGAAGATCTTCTAGGATGCCAATGGGGAGCTTGACAGATCGATCAGCTAGCACCAAAGAGATCTTGCACTTTTTATATTGTGTAAACCCAAGCTTCTTGGCAATGGATAGTGGCATGAGGCTGACACTTGCTCCCAAGTCACATAGACATTTCTCAAATGTCAAAGGTCCAATGGCGCATGGCAGGGTGAAACTACCAGGGTCTTCTAGCTTCCTTGGGACAGTCATTCTCTGAATAATGGCACTGCACTCGTGAGTAAGAATCACCATCCCTTCCATCTCTTTCTTCTTTTGTTCTACAGCATCTTTCAAGAACTTGCTGTATTGTGGAACCAGCATAAATGCATCAATTATGGGCATGGTGAGCTGAACTTCACTCATTTGCTTGTCAAACAAGGCTTTGTATTTCTCTAGGAGTTGTTTTTTGAATCTTCCAGGAAAGGGAAGTTTTGGCTCATAGGGAGGAGGAGTGAACAATTTCTCCTTTGTTGATGTAACTTCCTCCTCATTTTGTTCTCAAATTCTCCTCTCCAATCTTTCTCTTGCTCTTAGCTTCAACTATCTTCTCCAATATTTCCTCATTAGTTTTATCATCCACAATCACCACATCATCATCTACATTGATGACCACCTCCCCACCTTGTTTCTCATTATCCTTAATGAGAACTTTAGGAGGCAACTCTCTTCCACTCCTTAGGGTGATTGCCTTCATTGTCTCCTTTGGGTTTTGTTCAGGCTTTCCAGGTAGTGTACCTTGTTGGCGACTTGAGCTGGCTGTCATAGAGACAAACTGGTTCTCCAAGTTTTTGAACTTGTTGTTTAGATCATGGTAATTCCCATCAATCTTGTTGTGTAGATTTTTCAGCTCATACCCTAATTGTTTCTCACTTCTTGCTTGTCCCTCCAATAATTGTTTTAGCATCGCTTCAGTACTACTCTCTTGTGGAGGTTGTGTTGATGATCCAGCTTGTTCTTGTGCAGGTTGATTTGGTTTTGGTGAGAATCCAGGAGGGAAGTTCTGTTTTGGTTGGTAACCACCTTGGTTGTTGTTGTAGAATGGCTTAGGCTGATTGTTGTAGAATGGTTTTGGCTGGTAGTTGTTGAATGGCTTCTGTTGGTTGTTGTAGCAGGGTTTCTGTTGGTAGTTGTTCTGGTTTTGATATTCATGTTCCTTCTTGTACCATGTACCCTGAGCATTGACATAGTACATATCTTCTTGGCATTCTACTCCATCAGCTTCAGAAACCATATGTCCTCCTTCTTGTTCTTTTCTGATAGTAGCATGTCAATCTTTTCTTGTATCGCTTTCAGTTCTCTTTTTGTGGTCATATCTTCTCCTCCCCCACTTCTGTCTCTTCTGTCATATTCATCATTGTAGACAGAATCACTCTGTGCCATGTTCTCCAAGAGTTTTAATGCATCTTCGACAGTCCTCCCCAAGTAGTTTCCATTGCTTGCAGTGTCAAGCTGGCTTTTGAATTTAGGCAAGACTCCTCTGTAGAAAGTGCTTAGCAAGCTCTCATTGTTGAAGCCATGGTGGGGACATTGAGACAAGTAGGTTCTGAATCTCTCCCATGCCTCTGAAAATCCTTCAAGTCCTTTTTGTTGAAAACCAGAGATCTGATTTCTAAGGTTTGCAGTCCTTGTAGCAGAGAAGAACTTGTTGAGGAAGGCCTTCTTGCATTCATCCCAAGTTGTGATAGTATCACTTGAGATGTTTTTCTCCCAAGTGTGAGCCTTGTCTCCCAAAGAGAAGGGAAACAATCTGAGCTTGAAAGCATCCTCTGAAACTCCATTTGTTTTTGACAAGCCACAGTATTTATCAAATCTGTCAAGGTGATCTAGTGGGTCTTCCAAGGCAAGTCCATGGTACTTGTTGTTTTCAATCATGTTGATGAGGCTGGACTTGATCTCGAAATTGTTGTTGGCAACTGGCGGTCCCCTAATGCCCAACCTATTCCCATTTATGTTAGGTTGATCATATGTACCGATGGCCCTAGCTTGGCGTTGTGGTTGTCTAGGTCGAAGGTTGGCAGCTCCTTGACCATTGCCCTCTTGAGCAGCTCCAGGAGGAACTTCTTGGACATTTTGTCTATGATCATCAACTTCATAGACACCTTCCGGTTGATTCGGGTTTCTCTCCATCTCAAGCCCCAATCTATGTAAGTGGGCTTGCTTCTCTTTCTCTTCTCTGTCTTCCCAACTCTCTTTCTAAGGCTTTGATGTTGTCCACTCTTGGTGCAAGATTTGTTGATCCTTTGCTTCTCAAGTTCATGCACCTGTCATCCAAATATATATGAAGATAGATAATTAGTAACTTAAAAACAAAGTAAAACTCAGTCTCAAGCAAAGACTCAAACGCAATGTCACAATCAGACTAGGATTGGCAACGGCGCCAATTTGATAATAGGTTTTTCTGCCTATTGCAAATGTTGTAGTGTAGGGGGTGAATGTCGAACCAGTCCTAGTGATGTGAATCAGCGAGAATACAAGTCATTTCTTAAGCTAAGCAGATTCAATAGTTGTGAGTGTGTGACAAGTAACAATAGCAAACAGAGCAATACAACAAGGTTTTAATCAATTTAGACAAGTGAATCCATGGGTATTGGAAATGACTTCAAGTAACTAAGATCCAATCTAGGTGACAAGCTTTCAATCAAAATAATCTCTTAAGTCTAAACACAATCTTAGACAAGTCCTATGTCTAGGTAAATGCCCATTTGCTTAGAAATCATTAAACATCAAATGTCTTTGGCTTAATTCAATCAAGCAATCTTTAAGTTCAAGTTCAATAACTATCTAGCAATTTTAACATCAAGTGTCCTTGGCTAATCTCACTAGAGCTTAGTTGAGTTGATTCAAACACTTCATCTAATCATGTCTGATGAGAAGTGTTTAGAAATCAGGTTTAGAGTGATCAAGACTAAACAAGCATTAAAAATACTCAACAAGCAAGTTCATACAAGGATCTAATACAATAACACCATAGATCTTCACTAAGTTACTCTAATCTCCCTAACCCATGAATTCTTAAGGAAACCACTCACTAATCTTCATGAAAACACTTAATCTCATAATAGATTGAAGCATATTCAAGTAAATACAATAGAGAATAAAGATAAACAAGGATTAAACAAGCAAAACGAAATTAGAACTCAAGAACAGATGATGAACAATTGAAGAACAGCTCAAGAACACTAAGAACAATGATATTTCAAAGAGAGAGAGTTTTTTGACAAGTTTTTCTTTATTACCCAGTACAATACTCATGTTTCTTGCCCACTCTTTGGATAAAAAGAAAGCAAATATTATACAAAAAGTAGGAAAAATCGTGCAAAGGAAAGTGGGTGGAAGAAAGTGGGAAGTTGGTTAATCCCATCAACTTTCCAGTGGTCCCCGGTAAGGGTTGATACACCTGTAGTAAATCGATTATAACTTATCCAATACATCTCCAAATGACTTGAAACCACTTCCATTGGAAAGCTAACTCAATTTCCAGTGTCTCCACAAATTTTGAGCTTCAGAAAAGATCTTTAAGGCTTTCATCCGTGTTCATCTTTCACTCTCTGAAATTCCATGATTCGGGAGCGACCTCGCTGTGTCACTGCGAGAGGTCGCTCCGGATCCGTTGTCTCTGGGTGATCAATACGCGAGCGACTCTTTCCTGTCGCTCTAGTGAGGTCGCTCCAGACTGGTGATCAGAGCGACTTGGTGGTGTCGCTCCGGACTGGTCGCTCCCATGCCTTGCTCGCCCATGACCACTCTAAACACTCCTTTTTGAGCTCCAAATGCCTCCAAGTGTCTCCAAGAACTCCATGTGGTACTCCAATACCTGATAAGGACTCATGTATGCAAAATGCAACCTAAACATGGCTAAATCCTAATCTATATGATCAAAATGCATATGGATGAATGGATAAAACAATAGAAATATGCAAGATATCATTACTCGCATAAGAGTTTTTAGGCGTAAGGTTCCTAAGTCTCTGTCTACCGCTGGCCATAGCAATATCGTCAATCTGAAGAAAAAAAACTCGAAAAATAGATGGTTATAAACAATTCAAATTTATTATATAAAAATAATCTAAACGTATTCTAATTTGATCATAATCTAACTCCATCCTAATCTAATTCCATCCTAAACTAATTCCAAACCTAAACTAACTAGTCGTAACGGAGTCGTAGTTTACGACTAATTAGCTTTGATTTTTTTTAACCCTAAAACCGAAACCTCAAACCCCAAATCATAAACATCATAAGTTATACACTTCCAAACCCCAAACCACAAACCTCAAACATCCTAATTGAACAAACATGATCGGATAAGTTATATAAATATTATTTGTAATACAAAGAGTTCAATAATACAATAGAAACTCGATCACTCATCATCAGAAACATCATCCATTTCATCGTTTTCTTCAAATTCATCTTCGTGGGCTTCGTCTGTTGCATCGTCTGGAAGTTCTTCATATCCCTGGTTGTATGGATCAACAAGTAAGATATCATTTGTAGCTTGCTCTGGTACTTCTACTTCATTTACGGTATCTTCTTGTAAAGGCGGTTGTTCATCAGCCAAGACTCGACCCAGAGGTGTATCTTTTATAACGGCTAACCAAGATATTCCAGATTGTCTAATCCTCAGATATGGAATAAAACAAACTTGGTCTGCTTGAGATGCCAATATGTAGGGTTCAAATTTGTTGTACCTCCGTGTAATATTTATATCAACAACTCCAAACTTGCCATACCGAACACCTCTATTGACGGTGGGGTCAAACCAGTCACATTTGAAGAGAACGCATTTCAGCTTCACCAGGCCGGAGAACTCCACTTCGATGATCTCTTGTAAGATTCCATAGAAATCAGTTTCACGTTTCACACATACTCCATAGTTCATTGTTGCTCGCTGACTTCCATATCCGTAAGTGTGAAAAGTGTAGCCTCGGGTGAAATACATAGATGCTGTGGTGACCTTAGCGATCGGACCTTGTATCATTTCATGAAACCATTGAGGATAGAATGGATCATCATAATCAACCTGGATCATCAACATATATATATAAATATATAACTTCATAATCAATCTTAAATATTATATTGTGATGTGTATACCTGTGTTTTCAACCACTTCACAAAATGTTGGTCTTTCCTTTTGTTGAGATCATTGGTTGATATCCCTGGTATAGCTTCTTCGACTTGGGCAACGAAATCACTGTTTTATGCTAATATATATATATATATATATCATTAAAGAGTACTATATATATATGTGTGTGGTAAAAATATGTAACGGCCAAATTAATTTTAATTACCTTTCAAATGTCTCAATCTCCTCGCAGTTAAGAAGTATATATGCGTGGGCACTGTGAGCATCATCTTCACTCCACCACCAAACTTCTTTCAATTTCCCACTTAGACGTCCAATCTGACAGAATATGTCTGAAACATCTTCAACAATATATGTCGGCATAACAACACCATCATCATATCTTCTCGTAGTCGTTTTCCATGTTCGGACTTGGGACCCAAAGTAGTACGACGTGAAGTGAGATGTTTCCTCATTCAAACTCCCAGCAACTATTGAACCTTCCACCCTAGCCAGATTTTTGGCTTTCCCTTTCAAATATTTCATGGCTCGCTCGTAAGGATAATTCATCCGATATGAACAGGTCCACGAAGCAATGCCTCGTACGGAAGATGGACAACTAAATGTTCCATGACGTAAAAAAATGACAGAGGAAAATTTTCTCCAAGTTGCACATCAAGATCGGGATATTCTCATCAAGTTGTCTGATGACATCTACAGTTAAGGTGCGTGCGCTAAGATCTCTGAAAAAATTTCCTATGCCTGCAAATGTACAAGCCAACGTAAAATACATTTCATAAGTTTTTTTCCAACAAGAAGTAATAATAGCTTTATTTGTTACATGCAAGTGCCTCGTGAACATTTTTTGGAAGCAACTCCGCAAATGCAAATGGTAGAAGTCGTTGCATAAACACATGACAGTCATGGCTCTTCATCCCTGAAAACTTCTGCCCCTGCTGATAAACACATCTTGATAGATTTGAAACATATCCATCAGAAAACTTCACATCTGATGTCATCCACTTGAACAACGCTGCTTTTTCTTCTGCTGATAATCTGAAAATGGAAACCGGAATTTTCCCATCGTTTCTAATATGCAGCTCAATCCTAGAACATAATGCAGACAAATCCAACCTTGAGTTCTTGTTATCTTTTGTCTTCCCGGGGACGTTCAACAATGTATTGATGATGTTGTCAAAGAAGTTCTTCTCTATATGCATCACATCAAGATTGTGGCGTAGAAGTAGATTTTTCCAATATGGAAGTTCCCAAATATACACTTCTTGTGCCAATTATGCTGTGTCCCGTAACCAGCAGACATATTTGCAGTTGTATGCCAATTACCCCCTTTCTTGACTGTGTCTTGTGCACCATAGTAATCAATATCCTTCTCGATTTCCTCTTTAGATAAATATGGCGGAGCGGTGTCTCGTACAACCCTTTTTGACCAAAACAATTTCTTGTTCCTTCGGTACGGATGGTTAATGGGAAGAAATCTCCGATGACAGTAAAACCAGGACGTCTTCCTGCCATTTTTCAGCTGAAATGCGTCTGTGCTTCCCATACAATAAGGACAAGATAGCCTTCCATGCGTCGTCCAACCTGACAACATCATGTATGCAGGAAAGTCACTAATGGTCCACAAAAGAACTGCTCGCATTGTAAAGTTTGTTCTCGTTGAACAATCATATGTCTGCACGCCTGTTGACCATAATTCCTTCAATTCTTCTATCAAAGGATGTAGAAAAACATCAAGGGACCTCTTCAGATGCTTTGGCCCAGGAATCAATATACTCGTGAAAAGCAATTCCTTTCCCATACACATCTCTGGTGGAAGGTTGTATGGCGTTAAGAAGACTGGCCAAAGCGAATATTGTCTTCCAGACATTCCAAATGGACTAAAGCCATCTGTGCAGAGCCCAAGATAAAAGTTGCGGGGGTTGCTTGCTAAATCAGGGTACACCGAATTCAAGTGTTTCCATGCTTTTGCATCAGAGGGATGATTGATCTTGCAGTATGTTCTGCATGCCATCTCCTCGTTGCTGCCGTCTTTTCAGATTGATATAATCTCTTCAGTCTATCCTTGATAGGTAAGTACCACATCCGCTGGTACGGCACCCTATTCCGTCCACGTCCTTGCGGTTTATATCGTGGCTTCTTGCAAAATTTACACTCTAACAATTCTGCATTTTCTCTCCAGTATATCATACAGTTGTCTATACACACATCAATCATCTCCGAAGGTAAACCAAAGCTATGAACCAGTTTCTGAATCTCATAATAAGACTCAGCACACTGATTATCTTCAATCAAATACTCTTTAAACAACTCAGCCCATGCATCCATACAAACTTCAGGTAAGTTATGATCAGTTTTGATATTCATCATCCTAGCTGCCAATGATAATTTAGAAAGACCTTCTCTACAACCATCATAAATTGGCTCATTAGCTGCTGCTAGCATTTCATAAAATCTTTTTGCATCCAAATTAGGCCCCTCTACATTTTCTACCTCCTCTATTACTGATATTGTTTCACGAAATGCATCTGTAACCATATCATGCATCCTATCATGATCTACCATATGATCCTCTTGAAGGTTACAACTTTCAGAAGGTAAATGTGGTTCCTCTCTGTTACGAACATTTTCAACCTGATTACTACTACTAGCTTCATTCATATTATCAGCTTCTCCGTGGTTAAACCAGATATAGTAATGTGGAGTAAATCCTCAATTTACTATATGTTTCCAAACCGTTTCACTAGCAGCAAACTTGCTATTGTTGCATTTACGACAGAGACAGAACATTTTATCCGTTTCTAGTGTGAGAGATGTCTGTCCGGCGTGGTACATGAACATCTCTGCTCCGTTGAGAAATTCTTTTGTTACTCTTCCGCTTGAATCTTTATGCGCATACATCCAACTCCGAAGCTCATAGATATTTCTAGGCTTTTTTTTTACTCTTTCTCGTTTTTTTTTGTGCATCTTAAGAATGAGGGAGAAGATCATATTTATAGGGAAATTTCAATTTTGGTGGGTAACGATGTTACAACGAATTTACATCCGATAATAACTTAACCACCAATGTGCAACTGCATTCCTCGTAAATTGGTCGTTAATCAGATGGTAGATTTTCGATGTTTATTAGTAGCACATTTACGACTACTTTACGACTACTTGAAAGTGTAGTCGTAAACACGAAGTTAATTTACGACCAATTTGCGACGAAAACTTTTAGTAGCAAGGTTACGTCTAAGTTACGACGAACTTTCCGGTAGTCGTAACTTAGTCGTAAAGTCGAAGGTAAATTACGACTACACATTTGTAGTCGTAAATCATAGTCGTTACTCCCACGTTTTCTTGTAGTGTTAGGCATGTTTAGGGTTGGGTCAATGAAGTACAGGGTTTTTACGGGTTTACCCCTTTTAGATAAAAAAAAACTTTTGTAAACAAAAAAGATTAATCTATGGTTAAAACTTCAAAAATGATTTTTACTTAGAAAATTTGAAAATTGAGTTTTTTTTTGTCAAAACTGCAAAAATAAAATTCTTTGCTAAAACCATAGAACGAGATTTCTAGCTAAACCCGTAAAACTGAGTTTTCCGTAAAATTTAGTTTTCTTGTCAAAAACCGCAAAAACTTGATTTCTTGCTAAAACCGCAAAAACAAGATTTTTCGCCAAAAACCGTAAAAACGTGAGTTCTCACTAAAACTGCAAAAACAAGATTTCTAGCCAAAACCACAAAACATGATTTTTTGCCAAAACCGCAAAAACGAGAATTCCTGCCAAAACAACAAAACATGATTTTTTTGTCAAAACCACAAAAACAAGATTTCCCGCCAAAACCACAAAACATGATTTCTCGACAAAACCACAAAATGTGGTTTCTCGCCAAAACCGCAAAATGAGATTTTCTGCCAAAACCACAAAAACATGATTTCTCATTAAAACCGCAAAAAGGAGATTTCCCGCCAAAACCGTTAAAATGAGATTTTTTGTCAAAACTGCAAAAATGAGGTTTTCCGCCAAAACCGCAAAAACGAGATTTTCCGCCAAAACCGCAAAATTTAGATTTCCCGCCAAAACCGTAAAACTGAGATTTCCCGCTGAAACCGTAAAATTGAGATTTCCCGCTAAAACCGTAAAACTGTGATTTCACGTCAATACCACAAAACGGGATTTTTCGTCAAAATTTTTTTTTAAAAAAAAATAATCATAAATATTATTTAATAGTAAGGCTTCTTTTAAAAAATAATTATAAATATTAGTAAAAGAAAAATTACTATCAAATTTTTTTGCAATTATATTTTGTTTATATATTAGTATATTACTATTGAATAATATTTATAATTACTTGAAAATATCATTTGTAAAATATAGAATGTCGTATCAAACATCTTCTCATTTCTTTCTTTTAAAAATTTTCTTTCTTTCCAGTTTCTCTATCGACACAAATCCATAAACTATATTTATTTACGTTGAATAATATCAACAAATATACCATCATACAATAGCTTAAAACTTACAACAACATATCATCATACCATCATCCCGAGTGGCATGATCTTTTTATTTTGAAAGAAAATTTCAGAATTACATTTATAGTGAGGAATTACGAAAATATATTTTCATCCAAATATTTTGGGATCCATGTGTTTTTGCCTTTTGGAAACCTTCAATGCCGTGGAGGGGGTGGAGGTGTACGAAGTCGGGGAGGAATTCTTATCGGACGAGGCTTACATAAGGACGGTGGGCATGGAGGGATGCGAAAGAGAAGGCTCCTTCCAACCGTCATCAGTTGATCGGGATGCTCTGTGCCTTCTACACCAAAACCACTTAACGAATTAATTACTACAACGCCAAGTTTTGGTAAAGTGGACATTTGTCTATCAATTCGCATAATCCCAACTTAAATAGATATATATTGTTTTATTTTGTCATCTATCACAATAAACTTCGGTCTGAACGAAACAAGACAGGAAACAAAACTACAATGGTTTATCTTCTGTTTATAAAAATTAATGTGATATAGTTAGTTGTGAACTAAAACCAAGCTAAATTAAAGAAAAAAAAGTTCAAAACATTTCTAAATAGATCAAAATAATAGAGTAAATAGCTATGACTTTATATATTTAAAGACAAAAAGACTAACTAAGTTCGTGGAGCTGTCTTTTTTCACCAAGGGCTTTATCCATATGGGGAAACACAAGAACGAGAAGGAGGAGAAAGAGAAGCATGGAAGATACTTTAGAAGATGCCATCTTAGTATTGTATCTTAATTTACTAATGAATGATGATCAGTATGACTCATTCGTATGCTTATATAGAATGAAGAGGTGGAAACTATTTATGGTTTGTGTGGTTTGTGTTAGAGTAGAAGCCATCGAAGACTTAGATTTCACTTATGGGTCTTGAAGTTTTGGTAGTTTTAGGCAAAGTTTATTCTATTATATTAGCATCACTCAATTTCCAGGATGGCAGGATATTATCATTTTATTTTAGTGGAGCAGATACTATAGATAAATTATAGATATTATTCCAGGATTTTATCATATTTCATTTCACTCATATATATTATAGATAAATTATTAAATTAGAATTTCAATATCTTAGATTTTTAATTGACGAACATGAAATCCTTGAGGTCATCACTGATTACTTCTCGAAACTCTTCACTACAACCAACCCGCCACCATCAAATGTAGTTGACGAAGCACTCTCCCATACAGTCGAAGGCAACTATAAATGTTCCCTAGCTGCCATCCCCACACCAAAAGAAATAAAGGAAGCTGTCTTTTCAATCCATCCGGACAAAGCTCCGGGGCCGGATGGATTCTCTTCGAGTTTCTTCCGTACTAACTGGGATATAGTCGGACCAGCAATCTCTGAGGAAATAATTGCGTTCTTCCCACACGATACCCTGCCTCTCAACTTTAACCACACGCACATGCGGCTCTTCCCGAAGATATCGGGACCCGAATCGGCGGCTGACTACAGACCCATTGCATTATGCAATGTCTACTACAAAATAGTGTCGAAGATACTAACAAGGCGGCTGCAACCTGTTCTTGACACTATTATCTCCGAGAACCAATCAGCTTTCATTCCGGGGAGAGCAATAGCGGACAACATCATGATCACACACGAAACGCTACACTACTTGAAGCGATCGGGAGCTACAAAGCACTGTGCCATGGCCGTAAAAACGGACATGAGCAAGGCGTATGACCGGCTTGAGTGGAACTTCGTGGATGCTGTTTTGAAACGACTGGGGTTACACGACGATTGCAAACGCTGGATCATGCGATGCATTACATCCGTCACATACTCTATCCTGCTGAATGGAGAGGCGCAGGGAATGATCACACCAACCCGCGGAATCAGACAGGGTGACCCCCTTTCCCCGTATATCTTCATACTATGCAGTGAGGTTCTTTCTGGACTCTGCTCAGCTGCACAACGCCGTGGCTCTCTCGCTGGAATCCAAGTAGCCAGGGGAAGTCCGAAGATAAACCATTTACTTTTCGCCGACGACACCATGTTCGTCGTCAAGACCAACCCAACGAGTGTCACTGCCCTTCGAGACGTGCTAAGGAAGTATGAATCTGTGTCGAGACAAGTGATTAATGCAACAAAATCATCGATCACTTTCTCTAGGAAAACTCCAGCTGAGGTCCGGGAAAGAGTCAAAGCTACCTTGGGAATATCCAAAAAAGGAGGAGTGGGCAAATACCTAGGACTTCCAGAACATTTTTGCAAGAAAAAAAAAGACATGTTCACCTCTATTGTGGATAAGATCAGACAAAAGGCGGCAAGCTGGAGTACAAGACAGCTCTCGGCCACTGGTAAACTTGTAATGATCAAGTCAGTATTATCGGCGGTTCCCTCTCACTCAATGATGTGCTTCAAGCTACCCAAAAGTCTCACCAAAAGGATCCAAGCCGCACTGACAAGATACTGGTGGGATGCAAGCCCAGAAGAGAGGAAAATGTGCTGGGTCGCCTGGTCGGAAGTAACAAAATCTATGAAAGATGGCGGACTGGGCTTCCGGGAAGTTGAAGCTTTCAACGACGCCCTCTTGGCAAAGCAAAGCTGGAGGATACAAATGAAACCGGATTGTCTCCTCGCTAAGGTTTTGCTTGGCAAATATTGCAAAGCAACGAACTTCATGGCGGTTCAAGCTTCAAGCTCTTGCTCACATGGTTGGCGAAGTGTTTTGTGTGGAAGAGACCTACTGCTGGAAAAAAACGGGGAAGGTGATTGGGAATGGAGCTGATACTCGTATTTGGGATGAACCATGGATATCTACTTCTGAGCTAGCCCAACCAATGGGACCTCCGGAACTGGCAACAAAGGACCTCACAGTGGCGGATTTAATTGATCAACCTTCGGGAACTTGGAACAGAGAGCTAGTTTCTCATATCTTCCCAATTGAAGCACCATCAATACTTTGCCTTAGGCCTAGTACCTCGGGTGCCCTTGACAAGCACTGCTGGTTACCAACAAAAGATGGAGAATACTCCACCCGAACGGGCTATTTCACTGCACTGGAGATGAAGATCACAAGCAACCTGCCTCATACAACTCAAACCAACGTGGACTGGAGGAAAGATATTTGGACAGTGCCTCTACCTCCAAAGCTTCGTGTGTTTCTGTGGAAAATCACCAAAGGAGCATTGCCACTAGGGGAAAATCTGGAAACTCGAGGATTGACGGAGAACCTCACATGTACTCATTGTGGTATGAAGGAAACAGCCTCACATCTCTTTCTTCACTGCCAATTCGCAGTTGACATCTGGTCTGCAGCTCCAATAAGCAACTTAGCGGTCATCACCACAGCATTGGACTTCGAAGAAGCACTCAAACTTGGAACAAAGCTGACTAACCTACCCCCTACAGGACTTCACATGGGACCTCTGTTCCCTTGGATTGTTTGGAACATCTGGATTACACGAAATTTGAAGATCTTCGAAAACAGGGTTTTCAAACCAGCGGAGACACTCTCGAAAGCAATAGCAGACGCGCGTGAATGGCAAGAAGCACAACCTGGGCGACAAACTGGGCCAAAACCACATCTACAGGCTTCGACGCTACCATTGCCTCGAACGGACGCCTTGATTATCAACACTGATGCATCATGGAAAAAAGAACTCTTTTCTGCAGGATTGGCTTGGGTTTTCTCAACACCATCAGGACATGTGTTACACCAACAGGGCCTATTCGAAGATTGTGTAAACTCAGCTCAGATGGCGGAGGCCTTAGCGATAAGGGAAGCTCTACGCCAAGCCAAAGCACAAGGTTTCAACAACGTCATCCTCAAGTCAGACGCTCAGACTTTAGTCCGAGCCATCAACAATCGAGAATCAATCAAGGATCTCTTTGGAATTCTTCATGATATTCTTAAGTTAGCTTGTGACCTTGATGTAATCTCCTTTCATTATGTTCCTCGTTCAGACAATAGGGCAGCTGATGAACTCGCCAAGAGCGCGCTTCTCAACTACTCCACCTATCCTTTGTGACCGCTTTGTTAAGTAATGAAATTATCGTTCAAAAAAAAAGATTTTTAATTGACTAATAAATAACCCAAATTAATTTGCTTGACTATATAATACTACTGAGTTTGTAAAATTAAACGTTAAAGATTAACACTCTTTCTTTGGTAATAATAAGCTTTTGCTTTGGCTTAAACTTTAGCATTATCATAAACGATGTGTTTGTAAGATGCTCAAAACTCGCCTATGTGTAACAAGGACACGATCTCGGCAAAGTCAAGACACGTAGGCCTTTAAACCAAATGGGTAGTTTGCTCTTTACGACGGAGGAGACCAGATTCATATACCAACAGGCAACAGTTCGTAGTAGATTAATTGAAATCGGAACTAGGTATTCGTTGATGGTTTGAGCGATGAGGTATCCACGAACAAGTTTAAAAGTGGTCTTACGTCTATCGTGTGTGGCCTTATGGCTTGTGGACACCATGGAGGGGAAGAGCATCCATGGATGTGGTGTATGTATACGGCCGGAAATGCTCTTAAATGTATTTTTTTGATTATGAATACAAGTCAAAATCTTAAATATATAATTATTATGTGACAATCGTGTTAATTAATAATTTTTAAAACTAAAATTTATATTATATGATATACGGATTATCACTAGGGATGTTGTATAGGGTTCAGAGATTTAAGATTGACCCAAGCTTATTCATATAATTTAAGAGCTCTAACCCTAATATATTATTCAGAAAGTATTTACACTACAAGCAAACGGGACATTAACGACTACAATATTAGTAGCTATTTGGTTGTAATATAGGCTTTACGGCCAATTAGCTTCGAAAAACGATTGGTCGTTAGAAGCTGGTCGTAAATAATTATTCGAGGCACATTGATCGTAAAGTTACGACTAATGGTGTTACACGTAAAGCAGACGTAAACGTATGACTCAATAAATTGGTCGTAAGTTAAACGTAAATGCATTAGTCGTAAAGCAAACGTAAATGTACGACTCAGACACTTGGTCGTAAGTTAAACGTAAAATCATTAGTCGTACATGTGACGCACATTTACGTCTCATAAATTAGATGTACATTGGTCGTAAACTTACGACCAATTTGCTTCTATGTCGATGTTTGTTTGTCGTAATGTAACGACCACTTTACATCGACGTTAGATGTTCATTAGTCGTAAATTAACCCACTTTATTTATTTATTTTCGAATTTTGTATTTAATTACGAATTTAATATATTAATTAAAATCAAATATTTAAATTTATTTTGATTTTAATTTTTAAAATTCGATAAAATTAAAAGAAAATATCTAACATTCAGAAACATAATAATATCCGTAATATAAAACATTCATAATACTAATTAACTAAAACCAAAAAAACTAAGTGTTAAGGTTTATTTCGTCGAAGAGGTCGGAACTATGCTCATCCGCACGTCGCTCTAAATATGCCTGCTCTTCCGGAGTGGGCTCGGGGATAAAGCTCAGATGTAGAGACTGCCACCTAGAGGCAAGAGCCGGGTTGATGTTTGGGGTTGTCTCTATCATCATATCGAACATATTTGCCATATATGCAAATTTGTCCCTCTGGTCAGCTATGACTTCTTTGGCCGCAGTCAAATCCCTACGGAGAGAAGATTCTTCTTCCATTCTTGCAGCGTGTTCAGCTCTCGCCCTCAGGACATCGTTGACAGACCCGATCCTGACAATACGTCCCCTTTTTTTCGGGGCAACCTTCAATTAATAAATAGATATTTAATTAGTACATATGTAAAACTAACTTAAAGAATAAAAAATGTAAATAAACATATATATTTAAGAGATCAACTTTCTAACCTGCTCAAAAATTTTTGTCTTGTTCGACGGTGGACAGCTGGACCGGTGCACCTTCCGGATTTTGTTGCGACAACTGAGTCTCGACCTCCTGGATCCGGGCCTCAACAGTGTTGTCGATCCTCTCTGCTCGAGGATGCGAGAAGGTGCCATCAGAATGCTGGTGTGTCGTCTTGTAAAGTCGGGCTAGAGATGGTGGTGCTCCTTCTTGGGCAGCCTGTATTAAAAAAAAATTTAAATTAAACTCACGCATTAAAAAAATATTCAATTAATATATATTTAATAAAAATTAAGAAAGATCGAAGACTTACAATTTGTAGTGCCCTCCCAGCGTGTGGAATCTGTCCGGAAGTATGAGGTACTGGCAGGTTACCATCATCATCGCGGGTCAACCGAGTCATAGAGCAAGGGAGAGACCTCTGAACTGACTTAGGCAAATTCCAATAAGCCTTCAAACTCTTCCAAACGTCATTGCTGAAGTAGGCTTCTTTTTCGTCGTCCCCCAAAACCCTCCACTTCTCCTTCCAATCACCAACAATGTTCTTTAGGCGATCCATCGCCTTTTTGTAGAACTTTTCCTTCACTTTTTCGTTGACAGCAATGGACCAATTCCATTTTTGCTACAATAAAAAAATTAAATTAAGTAAATAAACAATTAAAAATTATATTTAAAACTAACCACGAAGCACTTGAACCAAGTCCTCCGAACGTGGTCAGGTGTGAGAGACCAGTTCGGATGCGCTTCCCGGAAGTTTGCCCTGATGATATCTCCAACGCTCTGTCCCACACAATTGTCCGTCGAAAACCTACAAAACTTGAAAGAATACATATATTTAGAGCAATATGTATAATTAGTATATTTAAATGCAATAAAAACTTTAATAAATTAAAAAATTACCGGTAAGTGTGGGGGGTGGTCGATCTGGGTTGATGATTGGTAAACCTTCTCGTCCCGGCATCTGGAGAAGATCTTCCACTGTATATCTTGCATATGGTGCATTTGGTGGCACCATCAAATCTGGATGAACAAATGCAGGAGCCGGAGCAGCTGCAGGAGCCGGAGCAACTGCAGGAGCCGGAGCAGATTCGGGAGCGGTGGACTGCTGCTGAGGATGGTGTGGAGGATGATGCTGCTCATAACGAGGCTGCTGTGGAGGCTCATCGTACTGGGGAAAGAATTGAGCAGGGTCATCGAACCGCGGATAGTAAGCTTCAGGGTCATATGCATGTGGAGGCACATACGGATCGGCAGTAGGAACTTGGCTATCAGGCACATTCTCTTGGCCGGATGCAGTGCCGGAAGTAGAAGTCGATGGATCCGGCTGTGGGAGAAAGTTACTTGATAATAGGTTTTTCTGCCTATTGCAAATGTTGTAGTGTAGGGGGGTGAATGTCGAACCAGTCCTAGTGATGTGAATCAGTGAGAATACAAGTCATTTCTTAAGCTAAGCAGATTCAATAGTTGTGAGTGTGTGACAAGTAACAATAGCAAACAGAGCAATACAACAAGGTTTTAATCAATTTAGACAAGTGAATCCATGGGTATTGGGAATTGACTTCAAGTAACTAAGATCCAATCTAGGTGACAAGCTTTCAATCAAAATAATCTCTTAAGTCTAAACACAATCTTAGACAAGTCCTATGTCTAGGTAAATGCCCATTTGCTTAGAAATCATTAAACATCAAATGTCTTTGGCTTAATTCAATCAAGCAATCTTTAAGTTCAAGTTCAATAACTATCTAGCAATTTTAACATCAAGTGTCCTTGGCTAATCTCACTAGAGCTTAGTTGAGTTGATTCAAACACTTCATCTAATCATGTCTGATGAGAAGTGTTTAGAAATCAGGTTTAGAGTGATCAAGACTAAACAAGCATTAAAAATACTCAACAAGCAAGTTCATACAAGGATCTAATACAATAACACCATAGATCTTCACTAAGTTACTCTAATCTCCCTAACCCATGAATTCTTAAGGAAACTACTCACTAATCTTCATGAAAACACTTAATCTCATAATAGATTGAAGCATATTCAAGTAAATACAACAGAGAATAAAGATAAACAAGGATTAAACAAGCAAAACGAAATTAGAACTCAAGAACAGATGATGAACAATTGAAGAACAGCTCAAGAACACTAAGAACAATGATATTTCAAAGAGAGAGAGTTTTGACAAGTTTTTCTTTATTACCCAGTACAATACTCATGTTTCTTGCCCACTCTTTGGATAAAAAGAAAGCAAATATTATACAGAAAAGTAGGAAAAATCGTGCAAAGGAAAAGTGGGTGGAAGAAAGTGGGAAGTTGGTTAATCCCATCAACTTTCCAGTGGTCCCCGGTAAGGGTTGATACACCTGTAGTAAATCGATTATAACTTATCCAATACATCTCCAAATGACTTGAAACCACTTCCATTGGAAAGCTAACTCAATTTCCAGTGTCTCCACAAATTTTGAGCTTCAGAAAAGATCTTTAAGGCTTTCATCCGTGTTCATCTTTCACTCTCTGAAATTCCATGATTCGGGAGCGACCTCGCTGTGTCGCTGCGAGAGGTCGCTCCGGATCCGTTGTCTCCGGGTGATCAATACGCGAGCGACTCTTTCCTGTCGCTCTAGTGAGGTCGCTCCAGACTGGTGATCAGAGCGACTTGGTGGTGTCGCTCCGGACTGGTCGCTCCCATGCCTTGCTCGCCCAATGACCACTCTAAACACTCCTTTTTGAGCTCCAAATGCCTCCAAGTGTCTCCAAGAACTCCATGTGGTACTCCAATACCTGATAAGGACTCATGTATGCAAAATGCAACCTAAACATGGCTAAATCCTAATCTATATGATCAAAATGCACATGGATGAATGGATAAAACAATAGAAATATGCAAGATATCAACTCCCCCAAACTTGTTCTTTACTTGTCCACAAGTGAACTTTCTAGAACTCATAGGGAGAGAGGTTGAAGGTGGGAGCTCATAACCAAAAGAAACACCACTAGCAAACACAATTAGCACACTCTCTTATTACACTCTAGCTTCTCTAGGCCTATCTCAACTCCTTTTGTCCCTACACTCACCATCAAGCATCCACACATTCAGATCTGCCAACTCTCACATTCATTAAGCATAAGATATCAAGTGAATTCTTGCAAATGGTCAGTTGGTCCAAGTCATTTGGTTGGGTAAGGGAAGGCTTTTATTCAAGTGATTCAAGAGGTTCAAAACATATGATCTTTAAGGTGGTTTACTCTCAAAACAAGTAGCCTTGACATTGCACATAATATATCTAAGAAAGGGACCAACTCATGCATACAATGCTCAATCTCCATTGTTCTACCCTTTTCCCAAACATATAAGTTACACATTCACTCTCAAATGTCAAACCCAACTCACACCTCTCACCAAAAGATTCTAAAAACATCAGCTCTTTTTCCTTGAAATCTATAAGGGATTTTTCACAACCTCAAAATGTCTCTCAGCTCCTAACAACTTTGCTAGCCCCCTTTTTCTCTCTTTTTTTTTTTTTTTTTTTTTTTTTTTTTTTTTTTTTTTTTTTTTTTTTTTTTTTGGTTGGGGGCCAAGACTTTTCAAAACTAGAGCTGGAGGTTCTCTACTTATCCCAATAAATCAATTCACTTGAGCACAAGAATCTATCCTTTTTATTTCTCCCAAATCATGATTACAACGCTCACCCTCCCACCTATAGCTAGACAATAGAGTGTCCAATCCAGCAAAAATGAAGATCAAGCATTGTCGTTCCCGATACTCTCAACATTATGCACATGTAAAACTTTCCGAAGAAGGCCTCACTCATCAAACAATGAAAGCTTAAAAGGAAGGAAAGGTTTTGGGAGTGGTCTACCACTAGAGTTTGTCAAAAAGAATGGCATAAAAGATGTGACAACTCAAGTGTGTATAGCCATGACTCAGTACACAAGAGACCCTAAGCAAGAAGCATTAAGTTCATTCAGTTCAAATAAGGTTGTAGCTGGCTTCAAAGACTGAGTTTCTACAATCAACAAGTTTCAAGAAGAGTTTTCAAGGCTCGAAACATACAAGTCTTTTCGAGAGGTGCATGGATACTCAGGTGCAACGTAGTGTTCTTTACAAGGTATTTAAAATCATTGCTCCCAATGCAAGTGAATGCAACCTATATGCTCTAGACTCTCCTAATGGTGCAAATGATGCAATCTAAATGAATTTTTTTTTTTTTTTTTTTTTTTTTTTTTTTTTTTTTTTTATGCAAATAGGTGTTCAATGCATGACTCAAATGAAACACAATGAAAGCAAACATGATCAAATGCTTGGTACCTCCCCCAAACTTTAGATACACAGTCTCTGTGTTCAAGGAAAGAGAGAGATACCGAGAAGAAAACTAATTTGCAAAAATGAAATGGTATATACAAGGGAGAGAAAGAAGTACCTCCTATGGATAGTATGTGGGGGCAGATGCCCCAGCATCGTCGTCGTCAGGAGGGAAGGTGGTGTAGTAACCACCGGATGCTGAACCGGAGCCTCCATACCATGGTTGGCTCTCAACCTCGTCAATCTCGTCCTCACTGTCTGAAGAAGCGAGGGATGGGGATTTGTTGCCTGAAGTGGAAGGTTGAGTGGGTGGGTTCCTCCACTTACGCTGAAGCTGCGCAGCAGTGAGGGGGAAGCCAAGAGCATCAGGCGGTGGTGGAGGCTGGGGGTTTGAGGTGTTCGCAAAAGCGAAATCGGCTGAGCTACATCCAGCTATTCCTCCCCTAGTTAAGACATCAGCTACTTTCTTCATGAACTTGGCTGAAGTCTTTGCCTGCTTCTTCACAGTCTTGCTGAGCGCCTTGCACTTATCCTTCAGCTTTTCTATCGTTCTGTCCTGAGCTTTGTTCCACCTCTGGAGACGACCAATGTGGTCATGAGCATCACGGAGAGCTCCAGGTGGAAGGACTCCGTCATGGGGCTTGAAGTAGTAGCGCGGAGGTCCATAGATATGCTCAGATGTGTCTGCAACAGGCGAGACAGGTTGCGTAGGGACACTCCTTTTCCTTGATGGATCTGCTTGAATTGGATCGAGAGGCCCGTGTTCTCCGAGAAAGTACTCCTGGGGAATGTTGAAGCTGACAGCTCCAGGTATCTCTAAACTCGTCAGGTTCCGGTTTGGAAGAACCACCTCGACTGGCTTGCCCTGCAAGTAGTAGTGGTAGACGTAGTCCTTCCCATACATCCCACTGAAATAGGTGGCAATCCTCAAGTAGGTGCCATCAATGAACCTAGGCCCCGCTGCGTCCTTTCCCAAGGGAACATTCAGAAATTGGAGCAGTGGTGTGATCATTCCGCCTATCCCCATCTTTGGGCGCGAATCAGTGGTGTACCACGCCCAGTCTCTGTAGTGCTCGAGACGGCCCACAAAGAAACTGACAATCCCAAAGGTAGCATAGATATCAGTGCTGGGAAGGGGTAACAGTCCAGGTTGAGCGTATGGACGGATAGCCGGACAGAGCAGTCGCATGTCTTCCTCAGTAACCGTACCCGCTTGCTTCCGTGGGTAAAAAGCATGGACTAGCAATCTGTGGAGGTAGCGTACAGACGGGTGTCGGATGTGTGAGTTCTTGTCCGCCCCGGTAGAGTGCTTGTTTCCAGTGATCAACTTCCAGAGCTGTGTGGGGAGGTTCTCACACTTGGGAAGTGAGTGGTCTTCTAGGTCTTGGAACCCCATGACCCTCCCAATGTCCTTGAAGTTCATGTTGAATTCTCTTCCATTGACCTTGAACCTGATTTTTCCCCATCCTTGTCTCACATGCGCCGTGTCATGGTAAGTGACCACAAGAGAGGATAGGAACTGACAAGTGACATCCTTGTAGAAAGGATAAGCCATGGTGAGGAGTTTTGGCATCTTCAAATGTCCCAGCATCGTCTCAATATCAGACTCTAGACCCAACTCCTTCAGCAAATCGAGGTCGGCAAACCTGGTTGGAGCCCAAGTGACTCCATTCTTCAAATGATCATATAGCTCCTCCACAGATGGAGTTTTCGTTCTGTCTCGATCAACAGCAACCCCTTTGCCCTTTGACATTTTGGCTTTCTTCGTAGGTGCCGGCTCATCTTCACTCTCAGTTTCACCTTCCTCATGGGTGTTAACTGGTACGCTTTTTCCTGCCCTCTTCTCGTGTTCTTTCGATTTCTTTGCAGCCAACGTCTGCTGTCGCACAGTCCTCTGCGTCCCTGAGCCAGTTGGCTCGCTGGTTAAAGCTTTTCCTCTTAGTGCAAACTCTTGACTTTCGGCTTCTTGCCTCTCAGCTTCCAACCTTCCCTTTGTCTTCTTAACCATTTTCACCTGAAAAATTACCAACTTGGAAAGGGATAAGTAGATGGAAGTAAAGAAAAGCAAGACTTTGCAAGTGAAAATTTTTGCAAAAGTGAACTTAACAGGTGAATTTTTCAGTTTAAACTCAAGTTCAACACAATGCAACAATGTAACATCTTAACTCATCTAGTCCACCCACAAACACACCCAATTAAGATCAAATTCGAAAAACCCCCAAATCCATGAATCCTAATTTTGCCTAAGTGCGATTTAAACTCAATTTCACCATTAATTCAACAACCCAACTTGATAGATAAACTTTCCCTAGTCTATTTCACCACAATCTAGCAAGAAAAGAACCAAATTTCGACTTTCAAATTCTAGGGTTCATGGACCTACGAATTTGAATTTAAAAACTCAATACCTTGCTCTGGATGAAAGGAAATGGTGAATGGGTAGTGAAGAATAGACTACAGGGGCGAAAGCTTGGATTTAGAAACAAGAACTAGTTGATTTGGGTGAGAATTGAGAAGGTTTTGGGAATTTTGGTGTGGGTGAGTTTGAGAGAGTTTGTGAGTTTTTGAGAGGAAGGGAGAGTGATAGAGATGGAGTCGCGGGGGTTGGGGTAGGTTTAGGGTCGTCCGGTTCAGTCTAGGGTGGTTAGGGTCGGTTTACTTGAGTTAAACCGGGGTTTAGAGTTAGGAAACTTACCTGGACCGGTTCGGGAGCGACGTGAGGGTGTCGCTGGGAGAGGTCGATCCCGAGTCGTTTCCTCGCGTCGTGTTTCGACTAAACCGCGAGCGACCTTGTAGTATCGCTCTAGAAACCTCGCTCTGAGCTGGAGCGACGTCAAGGTGTCGCGCTAGGGCGTCGCTCTGGGTTAGTTTTTGAACTCCGTTTCGTCGAAACTGCGAGCGACCTTGTAGTATCGCTCTAGAAACCTCGCTCTGAGCTGGAGCGACCTTGAGGTGTCGCTGTGAGACCTCGCTCCCACGCACGACTCCTGCTCAAAACTGAACCGATCAAGCACCTGCACACAACTTCTCTCCCTTTTTTTTTTTTTTTTTTTTTTTTTTTTTTTTTTTTATGCAATAAGATGAAAAATGAAAATACCAATGCAATATATACAAGGATACGCATGGGACTTCCTCCCAAGTGAGCTTGTTTTAAGTCCCGAGCTTGACTTTGCCTCCTTTTAGATTAGGCCGGTGTAGGATCAGACAGTGGAACTGAAGTTCCCAGGTCTTCCGATTTGGTTCCCAAGTAAAGCTTCGCCCTTTGTCCATTGATGGTGAACTCTCTTCCATCAGAAGTCCACAAAACTATTGCTCCATAAGGTTTAACCTCTTTAATCTTGAAAGGACCAGACCACCTTGACTTGAGCTTGCCTGGAAACAACTTCAGTCTGGAGTTGTATAGAAGAACTTGATCTCCTTCTTTAAAGTCTCTTTTCAGGATATGTTTGTCATGGAGAGCCTTTGTTTTCTCTTTGTAGATCTTTGAACTTTCAAAAGCTTCAAGTCTTATCTCATCAAGTTCATTCAGCTGGATCAATCTCTTCTCCTTGGCACTCTTGATGTCAAAGTTCAGCAACTTGACTGCCCATAGTGCCTTGTACTCAAGCTCAACTGGTAGATGGCAAGATTTTCCATAGAGAAGGTTGAAAGGTGTAGTCCCCAAAGGTGTCTTGTAAGCTGTCCTATAAGCCCACAATGCATCATCAAGCTTGATGGACCAATCTTTCCTTGTAACCCCCACAATCTTCTCCAGAATGGACTTGATCTCCCTGTTGGAAATCTCAACTTGACCACTTGTTTGGGGGTGGTAAGGAGTTGCAACCTTGTGCTTCACACCATTCTTCTTAAGGAGGTTTGCAAACAGTTTGTTGATGAAGTGAGACCCTCCATCACTGATCACAACTCTTGGAATCCCAAACCTTGGAAAGATTATGCTCTTGAACATTTTTAGAACCACCTTTGCATCATTGGTTGGACTTGCAATTGCTTCCACCCACTTAGAGACATAATCTACAGCCACCAGTATGTACTTGTTGCTATAAGATGAAGGAAAAGGCCCCATGAAGTCAATACCCCAGACATCAAACACTTCAACTTCTAGGATGGGGTTTTGAGGCATTTCATTCCTCTTGGTGATGTTTCCTCTTCTTTGACAAGAGTCACACCTTGAGACAAAGTCTTGGGTGTCTTTAAACATGTGAGGCCACCAAAATCCAGCTTGTAGCACCTTTGCAACTGTCTTAAAGGTAGCAAAGTGGCCTCCATAGGATGATCCATGACAATGTGTAAGGATCCCATCAATTTCTTCTTCAGCCACTGCCCTTCTATAGAGTTGATCTCTACAAAGTATGTAGAGGTAAGGCTCATCCCAATAATATCTCTTCACATCTTTATAGAACTTCTTCTTGGCATAACCTTCAAGGTTCAATGGCTCTTTTCCAGTAGCTAAGTAGTTGACTATATCAGCATACCAAGGACCCTTCTCATCAGCTGCCTTCACCTCTTCAAGTTTCTTTCCCGTCTCACAAACAGCTACCACTGCATGAATAGCCATCATTTGCTCTTCTGGAAGTCTGTCATCAATAGGGATTCCACACTCCACCTTCAACCTGGACAGGTGATCAGCTACTCCATTCTCAACTCCAGGCCTGTCCTTGATCTCAAGATCAAACTCTTGTAGCAGCAGAATCCATCTCAACAGTCTTGGTTTTGCATCTTTCTTGGCTAAGAGGTGTCTCAATGCAGCATGATCAGTGTAGACAGTCACCTTTGACCCAACCAAGTAGCTTCTGAACTTCTCAAATGCAAAGACAATGGCCAATAGCTCCTTCTCAGTTGTAGAGTATTTAGCTTGAGCTTCATCAAGTGTTCTACTTGCATAGTAGATCACATGTGACTTCTTGTCTCTCTTCTGGCCTAGGACTGCTCCTACAGCAAAGTCACTTGCATCACACATGATCTCAAAGGGGAGATCCCAATCTGGCGGCTGAACTATGGGTGTACTGATGAGTGCATTCTTCAGGTTTTTGAAAGCTTCCATACACTCCTCATCGAAGTGAAATGCAGCTTCTTTGCATAACAGCCTGGTCAATGGTCTAGCTATCTTAGAGAAATCCATGATGAATCTTCTATAGAAACCGGCATGACCCAGAAAGCTTCTTATATCCTTCACTGTTCTTGGTGGAGCTAGACCAACCATGACATCTATCTTGGCTTTGTCCACTTCAATTCCTTTCTCAGAAACTTTGTGTCCAAGAACAATCCCTTCATTGACCATGAAGTGACACTTCTCCCAATTGAGCACCAGGTTAGTGTCCTCACATCTCTGTAATACCCTGCAAAGATTTGACAAACAAGTAGCAAACGAAGAACCATATACAGAAAAATCATCCATAAACACCTCCATTACATCCTCAATAAAATCAGAGAAAATTGACATCATTGCTCTTTGGAATGTTGCTGGTGCATTGCACAGTCCAAATGGCATCCTTCGATATGCAAAGGTACCATAAGGACAAGTGAATGTCGTTTTCTCTTGGTCATTTGGGTGTATAGGGATTTGGAAAAATCCAGAGTATCCATCAAGGAAACAATAATAAGGATGGTTAGCTAGCCTCTCTAACATCTGATCAATGAATGGTAAAGGGAAATGATCCTTTCTAGAGGCTGCATTCAGTTTTCGATAGTCAATGCACATCCTATGTCCAGTTATTGTTCTTGTTGGTATTAACTCATCATTTTCGTTCTTAACAACTGTTATGCCACCTTTTTTAGGAACTACATGCACAGGTGAAACCCAATTGCTATCAGAGATAGGATAGATCACACCAGCATCTAACAATTTGATTATCTCTTTTTTAACAACATCTTTCAAATTAGGATTTAATCTTCTTTGGTGTTCAATTGAAGTTTTAGATTCATCCTCTAGATGTATCCTATGCATGCACAAAGATGGTGAGATTCCTTTAATGTCATCAAGTGAGTATCCTAGTGCTTTTCTATACTTTTTAAGTTCATTTAAAAGCATAGACAATTCATTCTCAGTCAGCTCACTACTCACAATGACAGGATATGTCTCATTAGGTCCAAGGAAAGCGTACCTTACACCATGGGGAAGAGGTTTAAGCTCCACTTTTGGTGCCTTGAGCTCACTCCAATCAGCTTGATGGAGGTTCTCTTGAATGTCTGCTGAGGCAGCATGTTGAGTCATTTGTGGCAACTCCATGAACTCATCTTCTCCATCCTCCTCAAGGTGAACATCTAGCCTTCTTACTAGCTCATCACTCTCTTTGTTTTCAATCATTTGGGTCTCTCTTTCAATGGTCAGGGCCTGTTGAAGAGAGTCCTCAATCGCTAACTCTTCAAGGAAATCATCAGCCAAGGCATCCATCTCATCAATGTAGAATATTTCTCCTTGAGTTGTGGGCTTCTTCATCATCTCCTTGATATCAAAATGGAGAATGTGATCTTTTCCAAGGTGGAGATCAATTGTGCCATCTCTCACATTCACCATTGCTCCAGCAGTCGCCAAGAAAGGTCTCCCAAAGATCAAAGGATCTCTAGGCTCTTCATCCATCTCAAGCACTACAAAGTCAGTAGGCACTTCACAATTTCCTATCTTTACAGGAAGATCTTCTAGGATGCCAATGGGGAGCTTGACAGATCGATCAGCTAGCACCAAAGAGATCTTGCACTTTTTATATTGTGTAAACCCAAGCTTCTTGGCAATGGATAGTGGCATGAGGCTGACACTTGCTCCCAAGTCACATAGACATTTCTCAAATGTCAAAGGTCCAATGGCGCATGGCAGGGTGAAACTACCAGGGTCTTCTAGCTTCCTTGGGACAGTCATTCTCTGAATAATGGCACTGCACTCGTGAGTAAGAATCACCATCCCTTCCATCTCTTTCTTCTTTTGTTCTACAGCATCTTTCAAGAACTTGCTGTATTGTGGAACCAGCATAAATGCATCAATTATGGGCATGGTGAGCTGAACTTCACTCATTTGCTTGTCAAACAAGGCTTTGTATTTCTCTAGGAGTTGCTTTTTGAATCTTCCAGGAAAGGGAAGTTTTGGCTCATAGGGAGGAGGAGTGAACAATTTCTCCTTTGTTGATGTAACCTCCTCATTTTTGTTCTCAAATTTCTCCTCTCCAATCTTTCTCTTGCCCTTAGCTTCAACTATCTTCTCCAATATTTCCTCATTAGTTTTCTCATCCACAATCACCACATCATCATCTACATTGATGACCACCTCCCCACCTTGTTTCTCATTATCCTTAATGAGAACTTTAGGAGGCAACTCTCTTCCACTCCTTAGGGTGATTGCCTTCATTGTCTCCTTTGGGTTTTGTTCAGGCTTTCCAGGTAGTGTACCTTGTTGGCGACTTGAGCTGGCTGTCATAGAGACAAACTGGTTCTCCAAGTTTTTGAACTTGTTGTTTAGATCATGGTAATTCCCATCAATCTTGTTGTGTAGATTTTTCAGCTCATACCCTAATTGTTTCTCACTTCTTGCTTGTCCCTCCAATAATTGTTTTAGCATCGCTTCAGTACTACTCTCTTGTGGAGGTTGTGTTGATGATCCAGCTTGTTCTTGTGCAGGTTGATTTGGTTTTGGTGAGAATCCAGGAGGGAAGTTCTGTTTTGGTTGGTAACCACCTTGGTTGTTGTTGTAGAATGGCTTAGGCTGATTGTTGTAGAATGGTTTTGGCTGGTAGTTGTTGAATGGCTTCTGTTGGTTGTTGTAGAAGGGTTTCTGTTGGTAGTTGTTCTGGTTTTGATAGTCATGTTCCTTCTTGTACCATGTACCCTGAGCATTGACATAGTACATATCTTCTTGGCATTCTACTCCATCAGCTTCAGAAACCATATGTAACTCCTCCTTCTTGTTCTTTTCTGATAGTAGCATGTCAATCTTTTCTTGTATTGCTTTCAGTTCTCTTTTTGTGGTCATATCTTCTCCTCCCCCACTTCTGTCTCTTCTGTCATATTCATCATTGTAGACAGAATCACTCTGTGCCATGTTCTCCAAGAGTTCTAATGCATCTTCGACAGTCCTCCCCAAGTAGTTTCCATTGCTTGCAGTGTCAAGCTGGCTTTTGAATTTAGGCAAGACTCCTCTGTAGAAAGTGCTTAGCAAGCTCTCATTGTTGAAGCCATGGTGGGGACATTGAGACAAGTAGGTTCTGAATCTCTCCCATGCCTCTGAAAATCCTTCAAGTCCTTTTTGTTGAAAACCAGAGATCTGATTTCTAAGGTTTGCAGTCCTTGTAGCAGAGAAGAACTTGTTGAGGAAGGCCTTCTTGCATTCATCCCAAGTTGTGATAGTATCACTTGAGATGTTTTTCTCCCAAGTGTGAGCCTTGTCTCCCAAAGAGAAGGGAAACAATCTGAGCTTGAAAGCATCCTCTGAAACTCCATTTGTTTTTGACAAGCCACAGTATTTATCAAATCTGTCAAGGTGATCTAGTGGGTCTTCCAAGGCAAGTCCATGGTACTTGTTGTTTTCAATCATGTTGATGAGGCTGGACTTGATCTCGAAATTGTTGTTGGCAACTGGCGGTCCCCTAATGCCCAACCTATTCCCATTTATGTTAGGTTGATCATATGTACCGATGGCCCTAGCTTGGCGTTGTGGTTGTCTAGGTCGAAGGTTGGCAGCTCCTTGACCATTGCCCTCTTGAGCAGCTCCAGGAGGAACTTCTTGGACATTTTGTCTATGATCATCAACTTCATAGACACCTTCCGGTTGATTCGGGTTTCTCTCCATCTCAAGCCCCAATCTATGTAAGTGGGCTTGCTTTTCTCTTTCTCTTCTCTGTCTTCCCAACTCTCTTTCTAAGGCTTTGATGTTGTCCACTCTTGGTGCAAGATTTGTTGATCCTTTGCTTCTCAAGTTCATGCACCTGTCATCCAAATATATATGAAGATAGATAATTAGTAACTTAAAAACAAAGTAAAACTCAGTCTCAAGCAAAGACTCAAACGCAATGTCACAATCAGACTAGGATTGGCAACGGCGCCAATTTGATAATAGGTTTTTCTGCCTATTGCAAATGTTGTAGTGTAGGGGGGTGAATGTCGAACCAGTCCTAGTGATGTGAATCAGTGAGAATACAAGTCATTTCTTAAGCTAAGCAGATTCAATAGTTGTGAGTGTGTGACAAGTAACAATAGCAAACAGAGCAATACAACAAGGTTTTAATCAATTTAGACAAGTGAATCCATGGGTATTGGGAATTGACTTCAAGTAACTAAGATCCAATCTAGGTGACAAGCTTTCAATCAAAGTAATCTCTTAAGTCTAAACACAATCTTAGACAAGTCCTATGTCTAGGTAAATGCCCATTTGCTTAGAAATCATTAAACATCAAATGTCTTTGGCTTAATTCAATCAAGCAATCTTTAAGTTCAAGTTCAATAACTATCTAGCAATTTTAACATCAAGTGTCCTTGGCTAATCTCACTAGAGCTTAGTTGAGTTGATTCAAACACTTCATCTAATCATGTCTGATGAGAAGTGTTTAGAAATCAGGTTTAGAGTGATCAAGACTAAACAAGCATTAAAAATACTCAACAAGCAAGTTCATACAAGGATCTAATACAATAACACCATAGATCTTCACTAAGTTACTCTAATCTCCCTAACCCATGAATTCTTAAGGAAACTACTCACTAATCTTCATGAAAACACTTAATCTCATAATAGATTGAAGCATATTCAAGTAGATACAACAGAGAATAAAGATAAACAAGGATTAAACAAGCAAAACGAAATTAAAACTCAAGAACAGATGATGAACAATTGAAGAACAGCTCAAGAACACTAAGAACAATGATATTTCAAAGAGAGAGAGTTTTTTGACAAGTTTTTCTTTATTACCCAGTACAATACTCATGTTTCTTGCCCACTCTTTGGATAAAAAGAAAGCAAATATTATACAGAAAAGTAGGAAAAATCGTGCAAAGGAAAAGTGGGTGGAAGAAAGTGGGAAGTTGGTTAATCCCATCAACTTTCCAGTGGTCCCCGGTAAGGGTTGATACACCTGTAGTAAATCGATTATAACTTATCCAATACATCTCCAAATGACTTGAAACCACTTCCATTGGAAAGCTAACTCAATTTCCAGTGTCTCCACAAATTTTGAGCTTCAGAAAAGATCTTTAAGGCTTTCATCCGTGTTCATCTTTCACTCTCTGAAATTCCATGATTCGGGAGCGACCTCGCTGTGTCGCTGCGAGAGGTCGCTCCGGATCCGTTGTCTCTGGGTGATCAATACGCGAGCGACTCTTTCCTGTCGCTCTAGTGAGGTCGCTCCAGACTGGTGATCAGAGCGACTTGGTGGTGTCGCTCCGGACTGGTCGCTCCCATGCCTTGCTCGCCCAATGACCACTCTAAACACTCCTTTTTGAGCTCCAAATGCCTCCAAGTGTCTCCAAGAACTCCATGTGGTACTCCAATACCTGATAAGGACTCATGTATGCAAAATGCAACCTAAACATGGCTAAATCCTAATCTATATGATCAAAATGCATATGGATGAATGGATAAAACAATAGAAATATGCAAGATATCATTACTCGCATAAGAGTTTTTAGGCGTAAGGTTCCTAAGTCTCTGTCTACCGCTGGCCATAGCAATATCGTCAATCTGAAGAAAAAAAAACTCGAAAAATAGATGGTTATAAACAATTCAAATTTATTATATAAAAATAATCTAAACGTATTCTAATTTGATCATAATCTAACTCCATCCTAATCTAATTCCATCCTAAACTAATTCCAAACCTAAACTAACTAGTCGTAACGGAGTCGTAGTTTACGACTAATTAGCTTTGATTTTTTTTAACCCTAAAACCGAAACCTCAAACCCCAAATCATAAACATCATAAGTTATACACTTCCAAACCCCAAACCACAAACCTCAAACATCCTAATTGAACAAACATGATCGGATAAGTTATATAAATATTATTTGTAATACAAAGAGTTCAATAATACAATAGAAACTCGATCACTCATCATCAGAAACATCATCCATTTCATCGTTTTCTTCAAATTCATCTTCGTGGGCTTCGTCTGTTGCATCGTCTGGAAGTTCTTCATATCCCTGGTTGTATGGATCAACAAGTAAGATATCATTTGTAGCTTGCTCTGGTACTTCTACTTCATTTACGGTATCTTCTTGTAAAGGCGGTTGTTCATCAGCCAAGACTCGACCCAGAGGTGTATCTTTTATAACGGCTAACCAAGATATTCCAGATTGTCTAATCCTCAGATATGGAATAAAACAAACTTGGTCTGCTTGAGATGCCAATATGTAGGGTTCAAATTTGTTGTACCTCCGTGTAATATTTATATCAACAACTCCAAACTTGCCATACCGAACACCTCTATTGACGGTGGGGTCAAACCAGTCACATTTGAAGAGAACGCATTTCAGCTTCACCAGGCCGGAGAACTCCACTTCGATGATCTCTTGTAAGATTCCATAGAAATCAGTTTCACGTTTCACACATACTCCATAGTTCATTGTTGCTCGCTGACTTCCATATCCGTAAGTGTGAAAAGTGTAGCCTCGGGTGAAATACATAGATGCTGTGGTGACCTTAGCGATCGGACCTTGTATCATTTCATGAAACCATTGAGGATAGAATGGATCATCATAATCAACCTGGATCATCAACATATATATATAAATATATAACTTCATAATCAATCTTAAATATTATATTGTGATGTGTATACCTGTGTTTTCAACCACTTCACAAAATGTTGGTCTTTCCTTTTGTTGAGATCATTGGTTGATATCCCTGGTATAGCTTCTTCGACTTGGGCAACGAAATCACTGTTTTATGCTAATATATATATATATATATATCATTAAAGAGTACTATATATATATGTGTGTGGTAAAAATATGTAACGGCCAAATTAATTTTAATTACCTTTCAAATGTCTCAATCTCCTCGCAGTTAAGAAGTATATATGCGTGGGCACTGTGAGCATCATCTTCACTCCACCACCAAACTTCTTTCAATTTCCCACTTAGACGTCCAATCTGACAGAATATGTCTGAAACATCTTCAACAATATATGTCGGCATAACAACACCATCATCATATCTTCTCGTAGTCGTTTTCCATGTTCGGACTTGGGACCCAAAGTAGTACGACGTGAAGTGAGATGTTTCCTCATTCAAACTCCCAGCAACTATTGAACCTTCCACCCTAGCCAGATTTTTGGCTTTCCCTTTCAAATATTTCATGGCTCGCTCGTAAGGATAATTCATCCGATATGAACAGGTCCACGAAGCAATGCCTCGTACGGAAGATGGACAACTAAATGTTCCATGACGTAAAAAAATGACAGAGGAAAATTTTCTCCAAGTTGCACATCAAGATCGGGATATTCTCATCAAGTTGTCTGATGACATCTACAGTTAAGGTGCGTGCGCTAAGATCTCTGAAAAAATTTCCTATGCCTGCAAATGTACAAGCCAACGTAAAATACATTTCATAAGTTTTTTTCCAACAAGAAGTAATAATAGCTTTATTTGTTACATGCAAGTGCCTCGTGAACATTTTTTGGAAGCAACTCCGCAAATGCAAATGGTAGAAGTCGTTGCATAAACACATGACAGTCATGGCTCTTCATCCCTGAAAACTTCTGCCCCTGCTGATAAACACATCTTGATAGATTTGAAACATATCCATCAGAAAACTTCACATCTGATGTCATCCACTTGAACAACGCTGCTTTTTCTTCTGCTGATAATCTGAAAATGGAAACCGGAATTTTCCCATCGTTTCTAATATGCAGCTCAATCCTAGAACATAATGCAGACAAATCCAACCTTGAGTTCTTGTTATCTTTTGTCTTCCCGGGGACGTTCAACAATGTATTGATGATGTTGTCAAAGAAGTTCTTCTCTATATGCATCACATCAAGATTGTGGCGTAGAAGTAGATTTTTCCAATATGGAAGTTCCCAAAATATACACTTCTTGTGCCAATTATGCTGTGTCCCGTAACCAGCAGACATATTTGCAGTTGTATGCCAATTACCCCCTTTCTTGACTGTGTCTTGTGCACCATAGTAATCAATATCCTTCTCGATTTCCTCTTTAGATAAATATGGCGGAGCGGTGTCTCGTACAACCCTTTTTGACCAAAACAATTTCTTGTTCCTTCGGTACGGATGGTTAATGGGAAGAAATCTCCGATGACAGTAAAACCAGGACGTCTTCCTGCCATTTTTCAGCTGAAATGCGTCTGTGCTTCCCATACAATAAGGACAAGATAGCCTTCCATGCGTCGTCCAACCTGACAACATCATGTATGCAGGAAAGTCACTAATGGTCCACAAAAGAACTGCTCGCATTGTAAAGTTTGTTCTCGTTGAACAATCATATGTCTGCACGCCTGTTGACCATAATTCCTTCAATTCTTCTATCAAAGGATGTAGAAAAACATCAAGGGACCTCTTCAGATGCTTTGGCCCAGGAATCAATATACTCGTGAAAAGCAATTCCTTTCCCATACACATCTCTGGTGGAAGGTTGTATGGCGTTAAGAAGACTGGCCAAAGCGAATATTGTCTTCCAGACATTCCAAATGGACTAAAGCCATCTGTGCAGAGCCCAAGATAAAAGTTGCGGGGGTTGCTTGCTAAATCAGGGTACACCGAATTCAAGTGTTTCCATGCTTTTGCATCAGAGGGATGATTGATCTTGCAGTATGTTCTGCATGCCATCTCCTCGTTGCTGCCGTCTTTTCAGATTGATATAATCTCTTCAGTCTATCCTTGATAGGTAAGTACCACATCCGCTGGTACGGCACCCTATTCCGTCCACGTCCTTGCGGTTTATATCGTGGCTTCTTGCAAAATTTACACTCTAACAATTCTGCATTTTCTCTCCAGTATATCATACAGTTGTCTATACACACATCAATCATCTCCGAAGGTAAACCAAAGCTATGAACCAGTTTCTGAATCTCATAATAAGACTCAGCACACTGATTATCTTCAATCAAATACTCTTTAAACAACTCAGCCCATGCATCCATACAAACTTCAGGTAAGTTATGATCAGTTTTGATATTCATCATCCTAGCTGCCAATGATAATTTAGAAAGACCTTCTCTACAACCATCATAAATTGGCTCATTAGCTGCTGCTAGCATTTCATAAAATCTTTTTGCATCCAAATTAGGCCCCTCTACATTTTCTACCTCCTCTATTACTGATATTGTTTCACGAAATGCATCTGTAACCATATCATGCATCCTATCATGATCTACCATATGATCCTCTTGAAGGTTACAACTTTCAGAAGGTAAATGTGGTTCCTCTCTGTTACGAACATTTTCAACCTGATTACTACTACTAGCTTCATTCATATTATCAGCTTCTCCGTGGTTAAACCAGATATAGTAATGTGGAGTAAATCCTCAATTTACTATATGTTTCCAAACCGTTTCACTAGCAGCAAACTTGCTATTGTTGCATTTACGACAGAGACAGAACATTTTATCCGTTTCTAGTGTGAGAGATGTCTGTCCGGCGTGGTACATGAACATCTCTGCTCCGTTGAGAAATTCTTTTGTTACTCTTCCGCTTGAATCTTTATGCGCATACATCCAACTCCGAAGCTCATAGATATTTCTAGGCTTTTTTTTTACTCTTTCTCGTTTTTTTTTGTGCATCTTAAGAATGAGGGAGAAGATCATATTTATAGGGAAATTTCAATTTTGGTGGGTAACGATGTTACAACGAATTTACATCCGATAATAACTTAACCACCAATGTGCAACTGCATTCCTCGTAAATTGGTCGTTAATCAGATGGTAGATTTTCGATGTTTATTAGTAGCACATTTACGACTACTTTACGACTACTTGAAAGTGTAGTCGTAAACACGAAGTTAATTTACGACCAATTTGCGACGAAAACTTTTAGTAGCAAGGTTACGTCTAAGTTACGACGAACTTTCCGGTAGTCGTAACTTAGTCGTAAAGTCGAAGGTAAATTACGACTACACATTTGTAGTCGTAAATCATAGTCGTTACTCCCACGTTTTCTTGTAGTGTTAGGCATGTTTAGGGTTGGGTCAATGAAGTACAGGGTTTTTACGGGGTTACCCCTTTTAGATAAAAAAAAACTTTTGTAAACAAAAAAGATTAATCTATGGTTAAAACTTCAAAAATGATTTTTACTTAGAAAATTTGAAAATTGAGTTTTTTTTTGTCAAAACTGCAAAAATAAAATTCTTTGCTAAAACCATAGAACGAGATTTCTAGCTAAACCCGTAAAACTGAGTTTTCCGTAAAATTTAGTTTTCTTGTCAAAAACCGCAAAAACTTGATTTCTTGCTAAAACCGCAAAAACAAGATTTTTCGCCAAAAACCGTAAAAACGTGAGTTCTCACTAAAACTGCAAAAACAAGATTTCTAGCCAAAACCACAAAACATGATTTTTTGCCAAAACCGCAAAAACGAGAATTCCTGCCAAAACAACAAAACATGATTTTTTTGTCAAAACCACAAAAACAAGATTTCCCGCCAAAACCACAAAACATGATTTCTCGACAAAACCACAAAATGTGGTTTCTCGCCAAAACCGCAAAATGAGATTTTCTGCCAAAACCACAAAAACATGATTTCTCATTAAAACCGCAAAAAGGAGATTTCCCGCCAAAACCGTTAAAATGAGATTTTTTGTCAAAACTGCAAAAATGAGGTTTTCCGCCAAAACCGCAAAAACGAGATTTTCCGCCAAAACCGCAAAATTTAGATTTCCCGCCAAAACCGTAAAACTGAGATTTCCCGCTGAAACCGTAAAATTGAGATTTCCCGCTAAAACCGTAAAACTGTGATTTCACGTCAATACCACAAAACGGGATTTTTCGTCAAAATTTTTTTTAAAAAAAAATAATCATAAATATTATTTAATAGTAAGGCTTCTTTTAAAAAATAATTATAAATATTAGTAAAAGAAAAATTACTATCAAATTTTTTTGCAATTATATTTTGTTTATATATTAGTATATTACTATTGAATAATATTTATAATTACTTGAAAATATCATTTGTAAAATATAGAATGTCGTATCAAACATCTTCTCATTTCTTTCTTTTAAAAATTTTCTTTCTTTCCAGTTTCTCTATCGACACAAATCCATAAACTATATTTATTTACGTTGAATAATATCAACAAATATACCATCATACAATAGCTTAAAACTTACAACAACATATCATCATACCATCATCCCGAGTGGCATGATCTTTTTATTTTGAAAGAAAATTTCAGAATTACATTTATAGTGAGGAATTACGAAAATATATTTTCATCCAAATATTTTGGGATCCATGTGTTTTTGCCTTTTGGAAACCTTCAATGCCGTGGAGGGGGTGGAGGTGTACGAAGTCGGGGAGGAATTCTTATCGGACGAGGCTTACATAAGGACGGTGGGCATGGAGGGATGCGAAAGAGAAGGCTCCTTCCAACCGTCATCAGTTGATCGGGATGCTCTGTGCCTTCTACACCAAAACCACTTAACGAATTAATTACTACAACGCCAAGTTTTGGTAAAGTGGACATTTGTCTATCAATTCGCATAATCCCAACTTAAATAGATATATATTGTTTTATTTTGTCATCTATCACAATAAACTTCGGTCTGAACGAAACAAGACAGGAAACAAAACTACAATGGTTTATCTTCTGTTTATAAAAATTAATGTGATATAGTTAGTTGTGAACTAAAACCAAGCTAAATTAAAGAAAAAAAAGTTCAAAACATTTCTAAATAGATCAAAATAATAGAGTAAATAGCTATGACTTTATATATTTAAAGACAAAAAGACTAACTAAGTTCGTGGAGCTGTCTTTTTTCACCAAGGGCTTTATCCATATGGGGAAACACAAGAACGAGAAGGAGGAGAAAGAGAAGCATGGAAGATACTTTAGAAGATGCCATCTTAGTATTGTATCTTAATTTACTAATGAATGATGATCAGTATGACTCATTCGTATGCTTATATAGAATGAAGAGGTGGAAACTATTTATGGTTTGTGTGGTTTGTGTTAGAGTAGAAGCCATCGAAGACTTAGATTTCACTTATGGGTCTTGAAGTTTTGGTAGTTTTAGGCAAAGTTTATTCTATTATATTAGCATCACTCAATTTCCAGGATGGCAGGATATTATCATTTTATTTTAGTGGAGCAGATACTATAGATAAATTATAGATATTATTCCAGGATTTTATCATATTTCATTTCACTCATATATATTATAGATAAATTATTAAATTAGAATTTCAATATCTTAGATTTTTAATTGACGAACATGAAATCCTTGAGGTCATCACTGATTACTTCTCGAAACTCTTCACTACAACCAACCCGCCACCATCAAATGTAGTTGACGAAGCACTCTCCCATACAGTCGAAGGCAACTATAAATGTTCCCTAGCTGCCATCCCCACACCAAAAGAATAAAGGAAGCTGTCTTTTCAATCCATCCGGACAAAGCTCCGGGGCCGGATGGATTCTCTTCGAGTTTCTTCCGTACTAACTGGGATATAGTCGGACCAGCAATCTCTGAGGAAATAATTGCGTTCTTCCCACACGATACCCTGCCTCTCAACTTTAACCACACGCACATGCGGCTCTTCCCGAAGATATCGGGACCCGAATCGGCGGCTGACTACAGACCCATTGCATTATGCAATGTCTACTACAAAATAGTGTCGAAGATACTAACAAGGCGGCTGCAACCTGTTCTTGACACTATTATCTCCGAGAACCAATCAGCTTTCATTCCGGGGAGAGCAATAGCGGACAACATCATGATCACACACGAAACGCTACACTACTTGAAGCGATCGGGAGCTACAAAGCACTGTGCCATGGCCGTAAAAACGGACATGAGCAAGGCGTATGACCGGCTTGAGTGGAACTTCGTGGATGCTGTTTTGAAACGACTGGGGTTACACGACGATTGCAAACGCTGGATCATGCGATGCATTACATCCGTCACATACTCTATCCTGCTGAATGGAGAGGCGCAGGGAATGATCACACCAACCCGCGGAATCAGACAGGGTGACCCCCTTTCCCCGTATATCTTCATACTATGCAGTGAGGTTCTTTCTGGACTCTGCTCAGCTGCACAACGCCGTGGCTCTCTCGCTGGAATCCAAGTAGCCAGGGAAGTCCGAAGATAAACCATTTACTTTTCGCCGACGACACCATGTTCGTCGTCAAGACCAACCCAACGAGTGTCACTGCCCTTCGAGACGTGCTAAGGAAGTATGAATCTGTGTCGAGACAAGTGATTAATGCAACAAAATCATCGATCACTTTCTCTAGGAAAACTCCAGCTGAGGTCCGGGAAAGAGTCAAAGCTACCTTGGGAATATCCAAAAAAGGAGGAGTGGGCAAATACCTAGGACTTCCAGAACATTTTTGCAAGAAAAAAAAAGACATGTTCACCTCTATTGTGGATAAGATCAGACAAAAGGCGGCAAGCTGGAGTACAAGACAGCTCTCGGCCACTGGTAAACTTGTAATGATCAAGTCAGTATTATCGGCGGTTCCCTCTCACTCAATGATGTGCTTCAAGCTACCCAAAAGTCTCACCAAAAGGATCCAAGCCGCACTGACAAGATACTGGTGGGATGCAAGCCCAGAAGAGAGGAAAATGTGCTGGGTCGCCTGGTCGGAAGTAACAAAATCTATGAAAGATGGCGGACTGGGCTTCCGGGAAGTTGAAGCTTTCAACGACGCCCTCTTGGCAAAGCAAAGCTGGAGGATACAAATGAAACCGGATTGTCTCCTCGCTAAGGTTTTGCTTGGCAAATATTGCAAAGCAACGAACTTCATGGCGGTTCAAGCTTCAAGCTCTTGCTCACATGGTTGGCGAAGTGTTTTGTGTGGAAGAGACCTACTGCTGGAAAAAAACGGGGAAGGTGATTGGGAATGGAGCTGATACTCGTATTTGGGATGAACCATGGATATCTACTTCTGAGCTAGCCCAACCAATGGGACCTCCGGAACTGGCAACAAAGGACCTCACAGTGGCGGATTTTAATTGATCAACCTTCGGGAACTTGGAACAGAGAGCTAGTTTCTCATATCTTCCCAATTGAAGCACCATCAATACTTTGCCTTAGGCCTAGTACCTCGGGTGCCCTTGACAAGCACTGCTGGTTACCAACAAAAGATGGAGAATACTCCACCCGAACGGGCTATTTCACTGCACTGGAGATGAAGATCACAAGCAACCTGCCTCATACAACTCAAACCAACGTGGACTGGAGGAAAGATATTTGGACAGTGCCTCTACCTCCAAAGCTTCGTGTGTTTCTGTGGAAATCACCAAAGGAGCATTGCCACTAGGGGAAAATCTGGAAACTCGAGGATTGACGGAGAACCTCACATGTACTCATTGTGGTATGAAGGAAACAGCCTCACATCTCTTTCTTCACTGCCAATTCGCAGTTGACATCTGGTCTGCAGCTCCAATAAGCAACTTAGCGGTCATCACCACAGCATTGGACTTCGAAGAAGCACTCAAACTTGGAACAAAGCTGACTAACCTACCCCCTACAGGACTTCACATGGGACCTCTGTTCCCTTGGATTGTTTGGAACATCTGGATTACACGAAATTTGAAGATCTTCGAAAACAGGGTTTTCAAACCAGCGGAGACACTCTCGAAAGCAATAGCAGACGCGCGTGAATGGCAAGAAGCACAACCTGGGCGACAAACTGGGCCAAAACCACATCTACAGGCTTCGACGCTACCATTGCCTCGAACGGACGCCTTGATTATCAACACTGATGCATCATGGAAAAAAGAACTCTTTTCTGCAGGATTGGCTTGGGTTTTCTCAACACCATCAGGACATGTGTTACACCAACAGGGCCTATTCGAAGATTGTGTAAACTCAGCTCAGATGGCGGAGGCCTTAGCGATAAGGGAAGCTCTACGCCAAGCCAAAGCACAAGGTTTCAACAACGTCATCCTCAAGTCAGACGCTCAGACTTTAGTCCGAGCCATCAACAATCGAGAATCAATCAAGGATCTCTTTGGAATTCTTCATGATATTCTTAAGTTAGCTGTGACCTTGATGTAATCTCCTTTCATTATGTTCCTCGTTCAGACAATAGGGCAGCTGATGAACTCGCCAAGAGCGCGCTTCTCAACTACTCCACCTATCCTTTGTGACCGCTTTGTTAAGTAATGAAATTATCGTTCAAAAAAAAAGATTTTTAATTGACTAATAAATAACCCAAATTAATTTGCTTGACTATATAATACTACTGAGTTTGTAAAATTAAACGTTAAAGATTAACACTCTTTCTTTGGTAATAATAAGCTTTTGCTTTGGCTTAAACTTTAGCATTATCATAAACGATGTGTTGTAAGATGCTCAAAACTCGCCTATGTGTAACAAGGACACGATCTCGGCAAAGTCAAGACACGTAGGCCTTTAAACCAAATGGGTAGTTTGCTCTTTACGACGGAGGAGACCAGATTCATATACCAACAGGCAACAGTTCGTAGTAGATTAATTGAAATCGGAACTAGGTATTCGTTGATGGTTTGAGCGATGAGGTATCCACGAACAAGTTTAAAAGTGGTCTTACGTCTATCGTGTGGCCTTATGGCTTGTGGACACCATGGAGGGGAAGAGCATCCATGGATGTGGTGTATGTATACGGCCGGAAATGCTCTTAAATGTATTTTTTTGATTATGAATACAAGTCAAAATCTTAAATATATAATTATTATGTGACAATCGTGTTAATTAATAATTTTTAAAACTAAAATTTATATTATATGATATACGGATTATCACTAGGGATGTTGTATAGGGTTCAGAGATTTAAGATTGACCCAAGCTTATTCATATAATTTAAGAGCTCTAACCCTAATATATTATTCAGAAAGTATTTACACTACAAGCAAACGGGACATTAACGACTACAATATTAGTAGCTATTTGGTTGTAATATAGGCTTTACGGCCAATTAGCTTCGAAAAACGATTGGTCGTTAGAAGCTGGTCGTAAATAATTATTCGAGGCACATTGATCGTAAAGTTACGACTAATGGTGTTACACGTAAAGCAGACGTAAACGTATGACTCAATAAATTGGTCGTAAGTTAAACGTAATGCATTAGTCGTAAAGCAAACGTAAATGTACGACTCAGACACTTGGTCGTAAGTTAAACGTAAAATCATTAGTCGTACATGTGACGCACATTTACGTCTCATAAATTAGATGTACATTGGTCGTAAACTTACGACCAATTTGCTTCTATGTCGATGTTGTGTTTGTCGTAATGTAACGACCACTTTACATCGACGTTAGATGTTCATTAGTCGTAAATTAACCCACTTTATTTATTTATTTTCGAATTTTGTATTTAATTACGAATTTAATATATAATTAAAATCAAATATTTAAATTTATTTTGATTTTAATTTTAAATTCGATAAAATTAAAAGAAAATATCTAACATTCAGAAACATAATAATATCCGTAATATAAAACATTCATAATACTAATTAACTAACCAAAAAAACTAAGTGTTTAAGGTTTATTTCGTCGAAGAGGTCGGAACTATGCTCATCCGCACGTCGCTCTAAATATGCCTGCTCTTCCGGAGTGGGCTCGGGATAAAGCTCAGATGTAGAGACTGCCACCTAGAGGCAAGAGCCGGGTTGATGTTTGGGGTTGTCTCTATCATCATATCGAACATATTTGCCATATATGCAAATTTGTCCCTCTGGTCAGCTATGACTTCTTTGGCCGCAGTCAAATCCCTACGGAGAGAAGATTCTTCTTCCATTCTTGCAGCGTGTTCAGCTCTCGCCCTCAGGACATCGTTGACAGACCCGATCCTGACAATACGTCCCCTTTTTTTTCGGGGCAACCTTCAATTAATAAATAGATATTTAATTAGTACATATGTAAAACTAACTTAAAGAATAAAAAATGTAAATAAACATATATATTTAAGAGATCAACTTTCTAACCTGCTCAAAAATTTTGTCTTGTTCGACGGTGGACAGCTGGACCGGTGCACCTTCCGGATTTGTTGCGACAACTGAGTCTCGACCTCCTGGATCCGGGCCTCAACAGTGTTGTCGATCCTCTCTGCTCGGATGCGAGAAGGTGCCATCAGAATGCTGGTGTGTCGTCTTGTAAAGTCGGGCTAGAGATGGTGGTGCTCCTTCTTGGGCCAGCCTGTATTAAAAAAAAATTTAAATTAAACTCACGCATTAAAAAAATATTCAATTAAATATATTTAATAAAAATTAAGAAGATCGAAGACTTACAATTTGTAGTGCCTCCCAGCGTGTGGAATCTGTCCGGAAGTATGAGGTACTGGCAGGTACCATCATCATCGCGGGTCAACCGAGTCATAGAGCAAGGGAGAGACCTCTGAACTGACTTAGGCAAATTCCAATAAGCCTTCAAACTCTTCCAAACGTCATTGCTGAAGTAGGCTTCTTTTTCGTCGTCCCCAAAACCCTCCACTTCTCCTTCCAATCACCAACAATGTTCTTTAGGCGATCCATCGCCTTTTTGTAGAACTTTTCCTTCACTTTTTCGTTGACAGCAATGGACCAATTCCATTTTTGCTACAATAAAAAAATTAAATTAAGTAAATAAACAATTAAAAAATATATTAAAACTAACCACGAAGCACTTGAACCAAGTCCTCGAACGTGGTCAGGTGTGAGAGACCAGTTCGGATGCGCTTCCCGGAAGTTTGCCCTGATGATATCCCAACGCTCTGTCCCACACAATTGTCCGTCGAAAACCTACAAACTTGAAAGAATACATATATTTAGAGCAATATGTATAATTAGTATATTAAATGCAATAAAAACTTTAATAAATTAAAAAATTACCGGTAAGTGTGGGGGGTGGTCGATCTGGTTGATGATTGGTAAACCTTCTCGTCCCGCATCTGGAGAAGATCTTCCACTGTATATCTTGCATATGGTGCATTTGGTGGCACCATCAAATCTGGATGAACAAATGCAGGAGCCGGAGCAGCAGCTGCAGGAGCCGGAGCAACGGCAGGAGCCGGAGCAGATTCGGGAGCGGTGGACTGCTGCTGAGGATGGTGTGGAGGATGATGCTGCTCATACGAGGCTGCTGTGGAGGCTCATCGTACTGGGGAAAGAATTGAGCAGGGTCATCGAACCGCGGATAGTAAGCTTCAGGGTCATATGCATGTGGAGGCACATACGGATCGGCAGTAGGAACTTGGCTATCAGGCACATTCTCTTGGCCGGATGCAGTGCCGGAAGTAGAAGTCGATGGATCCGGCTGTGGAGAAAGTTACTTGATAATAGGTTTTTCTGCCTATTGCAAATGTTGTAGTGTAGGGGGGTGAATGTCGAACCAGTCCTAGTGATGTGAATCAGTGAGAATACAAGTCATTTCTTAGCTAAGCAGATTCATAGTTGTGAGTGTGTGACAAGTAACAATAGCAAACAGAGCAATACAACAAGGTTTTAATCAATTTAGACAATGAATCCATGGGTATTGGGAAATGACTTCAAGTAACTAAGATCCAATCTAGGTGACAAGCTTTCAATCAAAATAATCTCTTAAGTCTAACACAATCTTAGACAAGTCCATGTCTAGGTAAATGCCCATTTGCTTAGAAATCATTAAACATCAAATGTCTTTGGCTTAATTCAATCAAGCAATCTTTAAGTTTCAAGTTCAATAACTATCTAGCAATTTTAACATCAAGTGTCCTTGGCTAATCTCACTAGAGCTTAGTTGAGTTGATTCAAACACTTCATCTAATCATGTCTGATGAGAAGTGTAGAAATCAGGTTTAGAGTGATCAAGACTAAACAAGCATTAAAATACTCAACAAGCAAGTTCATACAAGGATCTAATACAATAACACCATAGATCTTTCTAAGTTACTCTAATCTCCCTAACCCATGAATTCCTTAAGGAAACTATCACTAATCTTCATGAAAACACTTAATCTCATAATAGATTGAAGCAATATTCAAGTAAATACAATAGAGAATAAGATAAACAAGGATTAAACAAGCAAAACGAAATTAAACTCAAGAACAGATGATACAATTGAAGAACAGCTCAAGAACACTAAGACAATGATATTTCAAAGAGAAGAGTTTTTTGACAAGTTTTTCTTTATTACCCAGTAACAATACTCAGTTTCTTGCCCACTCTTTGGATAAAAAGAAAGCAAATATTATACAGAAAAGTAGGAAATCGTGCAAAGGAAAGTGGGTGGAAGAAAGTGGGAAGTTGGTTAATCCATCAACTTTCCAGTGGTCCCCGGTAAGGGTTGA
>NW_026017029.1:0-47020 GCF_020379485.1 Brassica napus
CTTCATCATATTTTATTACATGATTCAAATATGTATTAAAACAATATCTTAAATTTTTTGAATTTTTCTCAAAATCTATGTGTACTCCCCTACGAAAATAGTGAGTTTTTCGGTAAATGCCTATATATGAAGCCCTATATCTTTTAATTCGTTTTAAATTTATAACCACATTATACATTTGTATTAATTTAATACACTCCTTTTCATGGTACATGGACATCGTTCTCATTTTTTATCCTTAATTTAGCAAAACTGCAAATACTCCCTAAATCATTGGACTAACCACTATAAATTGCTATTCCTCTAGAGAACGGAGACAACAAAGGTTCCAAACCTCTTTGAACTTCATCATATTATTAAATGATTCAACTATGCATTAAAACAATATTGTCAAATTTTTTGAATTTTTCTCAAAATCTATATGTACCCCTCCCTACGAAATAGTGAGTTTCGGTAAATGCTTTATATATGAAGCCTATAATCTTTTAATTCGTTTTAAAATTATAACCACATTATACATTTGTATTAATTATGATAAACTCCTTTTCATAGTACGTGGACATCGTTCTAATTTTTTATCAATTAATTTAGCAAAACTGCAAAATACTCCCTAAATCATTGGACTAACCACTATAAATTGCTATTCCCTAGAGAAACGGAGACAACAAAGGTTCCAAACATCTTTGAACTTCATCATATGTTATTAAATTTTCAACTATGCATTAAAACAGTATTGTCAAATTTTTTGAATTTTTTCTCAAAATCTATATGTACCCCCCCTACGAAATAATGAGTTTTCGGTAAATGCTCTATATATGAAGCCTATAATCTTTTAATTCATTTTAAAATTTTAACCACATTATACATTTGTATTAATTTTGATAACTCCTTTTCATGGTAAATGGACATCGTTTTAATTTTTTATCCATTAATTTAGCAAAACTGCAAATATTCTCTAAATCATTGGACTAACCAATATAAAATTGCTATTCCCTGAGAAACGGAGACAACAAAGGTTCCAACCTCTTTGAACTTCATCATATTATTACATGATTCAACTATGCATTAAAACAGTATTCTTTAAATTTTTTGAATTTTTCTCAAAATCTATATGTACCCCTCTACGAAAATAGTGAGTTTTCGGTAATGATATATTATATATATATGAAGCCTATAATCTTTTAATTTTAATCGTTTTAAAATATATAACCCATTATACCTTTGTATTAATGTATTGATAAACTCCTTTTCATGATACATGGACATCGTTCTAATTTTTATCCATTATTTAGCAAACTGCAAAATACTCCCTAAATCATTGGACTACCACTAACAATTTGCTATTACCTAGAGAAACGGAGACAACAAGGTTCCAAACCTCTTTGAACTTCATCATATTTTATTACATGATTCAATATGTATTAAAACAGTATTCTCTTAAATTTTTTGATTTTTCTCAAAATCTATGTGTACCCCTACGAAAATAGTGATTTTTCGGTAAATGCTCTATATATGAAGCATATAATCTTTAATTCGTTTTAAAATTTATTACCACTTATACATTTTATTAATTTTGATAAACTCCTTTTCATGGTACATGGACATCGTTCTAATTTTTTTATCCATTAATTTAGCAAAACTGCAAATACTCCTTAAATCATTGGACTAACCTATAAAAGTGCTACTCCCTAGAGAAACGGAGACAACAAAGGTTCCAAACCTCTTTGAACTTCCTCATATGTTATTAAATGATTCAACTATGCATTAAAACAGTATTGTCAAATTTTTGAATTTTTTCAAATTAATGTATGAAGTTTTCGGTACCCCTACGAAAATAGTGAGTTTTCGGTAATGATCTATATATGAAGCTATAATCTTTTAATTCGTTTTAAAATTTATAACCACATTATACATTTGTATTAATTTATGATAAACTTCTTTTCATGGTACTGGACATCGTTCTAATTTTTTATCATTAATTTAGCAAAACTGCAAATACTCCCTAAATCATTAAACTAACCACTATAAAGCTATTCCCTAGAGAAACGGAGACAACAAAGGTTCCAAACCTCTTTGAACTTCATCATATTTTACATGATTCAAATATGTATTAAAACATATTCTTAAATTTTTTGAATTTTTCTCAAAATCTATGTGTACTCCCCCAGACGAAATAGTGAGTTTTCGGTAAATGCTCTATATATGAAGCCTATAATCTTTTATTCGTTTTAAAATTTATAACCACATTATACATTTGTATTATTTATAAACTCTCCTTTTCATGGTACATGGACATCGTTCTAATTTTTTATCCATTAATTTAGCAAACTGCAATCACTACTCCCTAAATCATTGACTAACCACTATAAAATTGCTATTCCCTAGAGAAACGGAGACAACAAAGGTCCAAACCTCTTTGAACTTCATCATATGTTATTAAATGATTCAACTATGCATTAAAACAGTATTGTCAAATTTTTTGAATTTTTCTCAAAATCTATTTACCCCCCCCCCCTACGAAATAGTGAGTTTTCGGTAAATGCTTTATATGAAGCCTATAATCTTTAATTCGTTTTAAAATTTATAACCACATTACCATTGTATTAATTATGATAATAAACTCCTTTCATAGTACGTGGACATCGTTCTAATTTTTTATCAATTAATTTAGCAAAACTGCAAATACTCCTAAATCATTGGACTAACCACTATAAAATTGCTATTCCCTAGAGAAACGGAGACAACAAAGGTTCCAAACATCTTTGAACTTCATCATATTTTATTAAATGATTCAACTATGCATTAAAACAGTATTGTCAATTTTTTGAATTTTTCTCAAATCTATTGTACCCCCCTACGAAAATAAAGTTTTCGGTAAATGCTCTATATATGAAGCTATATCTTTTAATTCTTTTTAAAATTATAAACCACATTATACATTTGTATTAATTATGATAACTCCTTTTCATGGTAAATGGACATCGTTTTAATTTTTTATCCATTAATTTAGCAAAACTGCAAATACTCTCTAAATCATTGGACTAACCACTGTAAAATTGCTATTCCCTAGAGAAACGGAGACAACAAAGTTCCAAACCTCTTTGAACTTCATCATATTTTATTACATGATTCAATATGTATTAAACAGTATTCTTAATTTTTTGATTTTTTCTCAAAATCTATGTGTACCCCCCTACGAAAATAGTGAGTTTTCGGTAAATGCTCTATATATGAAGCATATAATATTTTAATTCGTTTTAAAATTTATTACCACATTATACATTTGTATTAATTTATGATAAAATCCTTTTCATGGTACATGGACATCGTTCTATTTTTTTATCTATTAATTTAGCAAAACTGCAAATACTCCCTAAATCATTTGACTAACCACTATAAAAGTGCTACTCCCTAGAGAAACGAGACAACAAAGGTTCCAAACCTCTTTGAAATTCCTCATATGTTTATTAAATGATTCAACTACTGCATTAAAACCAATTGTCAAATTTTTTGAATTTTTCTCTCAATTAAGTGATGAAGTTTTCGGTACCCCTACGAAAATAGTGAGTTTTCGGTAAATGATCTATATATAAGCATATAATCTTTTAATTCGTTTTAAATTTATAACACGTTATCCTTTGTATTAATTATGATAAACCCCTTTTCATGGGACGGACATCGTTCTACACAAGAATAAACCTTTAACAAATTAAATGGAATTAAAACACATTAATTTAGCAAAACTACAAATACTCCCTAAATCAATTTGACTAACCACTATAAAAGTGCTACTCCCTAGAGAAACGGAGACAACAAAGGTTCCAAACCTCTTTGAATTCCTCAATATGTTATTAAATGATTCAACTATGCATTAAAAACAGTATTGTCAAATTTTTTGAATTTTTCTCAAAATAATGTGATGAAGTTTTCGGTACCCCTACGAAAATAGTGAGTTTTCGGTAAATGATCTATATATGAAGCATATAATCTTTTAATTCGTTTTAAAATTTATAACCACATTATACATTTGTATTAATTTATGATAAACCCCTTTTCATGGGACATGGACATCGTTCTAATTTTTTATCCATTAATTTAGCAAAACTGCAAATACTCCCTAAATCATTGGACTAACCACTATAAAATTGTTATTCCCTAGAGAAACGGAGAACAACAAAGGTTCCAAACCTCTTTGAACTTCATCATATGTTATTAAATGATTCAACTATGCATTAAAACAGTATTGTCTAATTTTTGAATTTTTTTCTCAAAATCTATATGATATTTTACACATCATCGTCCAGTGGACACTACTAAAACAATTTACAGAATTTTAATAAAAATATAAGAAAAGAAACCTTCGAATCTTTGGCCTTTAAGCAACCTTTGGCTGAAAGCGATTCTACTATTCTCTTCCACTTTTAACTATTATTAGGAAAAAACTTCTGCATAGCGCAAGATAAATTTAAAGGTACAATATAAACTATCATGTGCAAAAATATGTAACCAAGGATATTGCTTCAAAAATTAATTTATTCTAGTAAAAAACTTAACACAAGAAAGTAATATTAGGAACTCCATTTTTTACTCAAATATATCCATTCAAAGTAACAGAAATAGGAGTAACCACAAAAGTAGTAGGAACAAAATTATCATTTGAATTCTTATCTCCTATGAAAACCAAAGAAATACTAAGCTTACAACAAAATTCTATTCAAAAAACAATTATTTAATAAAAGGGAAACAAAATCATATACAATATCTACAAAATGAAATAGCATACAAAAAAATAGAAGAACAACTTAAGATGCCTTACATAATAAGCAAGATAAAAGCTATTGAAAACGATATATTAAACCAAATCTGTTCAGAATTGCCAAACGCTTTCTGGGAAAGAAAACAACATACAGTTGAACTCCCATATATAAAAGAGTTTAACGAAAGAAACATACCAACTAAAGCAAGACCTATTCAAATGAATAAGGAATTATTAGAACACTGTAAAAAGGAAATAAATGATTTATTAGACAAAAAATTAATCAGGTCATCCAAATCTCCCTGGAGCTGTTCGGCCTTTTATGTAAATAATCAAGCTGAAAAAGAACGTGGGATACCAAGATTAGTAATAAATTATAAACCATTAAATGATGTATTACAATGGATACGATATCCAATACCTAACAAAAGAGATTTATTAAAACGACTTTATAATGCAAGAATTTATTCAAAATTTGACATGAAAAGTGGCTTTTGGCAAATACAAATTGCCGAAAAAGATAAATATAAAACAGCATTTACCGTACCATTCGGACATTATGAATGGAATGTAATGCCTTTTGGTCTTAAAAACGCACCTTCTGAATTTCAACATATAATGAATGATATATTCAATAATTATTCAAAATTTACAATTGTCTACATAGATGACGTGTTAGTATACTCCACTTCAATAGACCAACACATTAGTCACTTAAACACATTCCTCAGTATAGTTAAAAAACATGGATTAGTTATATCAGCCAAGAAAATTTCTTTATTCCAAACAAAAATAAGATTTTTAGGACATAATATATATCAAGGAACAATCACACCTATTTCAAGATCAATTGAATTCGCAGATAAATTTCCTGACGAGTTAAGAGAAAAGACCCAATTACAAAGATTTTTAGGATGTCTAAACTATGTTTCAGACTTCTTACCCAATCTTAGGAAAACAATTCAACCATTATTTCAACGGTTACAAAAGAATCCAAAACCATGGACTAATCAACATACCCTTTTAGTCAAACAAGTTAAGCAAAAGGTTAAAACTCTTCCATGCCTTTCCATACCAAATCCTGAAGCTGACATGATAGTTGAAACTGATGCTTCAGAAATAGGTTATGGAGGAATTCTTAAGCAAAAATTACCACAATCAAAACAAGAATCTATAGTTCGATTCCATTCAGGAGTCTGGTTAGGACCACAAAAGCATTATTCAACAGTAAAGAAAGAAGTTCTCTCAATTGTTAATTGTATCTCAAAATTCCAAGACGACTTAATCAACAAAAGGTTTTTATTAAGAGTAGATTGCAAATCAGCAAAAGAAATATTACAAAAAGATGTCAAAAACCTAGTATCAAAACAAATATTTGCTAGATGGCAAGCAATATTATCCGTTTTCGATTTCGATATTCAATATATTAAAGGAGAAAAAAATTCTTTACCCGACTTTCTAACAAGAGAATATTTGCAGGGAAAATCCACAGATAATCAACAACAACAAGATATTCAAAATGAGTGACCAGAAGATGAAAAAGCCGATGACAGCATCAGATTATATCAAAAACCAACCACATCTCCAAGGAAGGACTTTAACTCCAAACCCTTACTCAGCATTAGCTGAATATCCTCCTCTATCTTATTCAAAAGCAGTCTCTGAAAAGTCATCAAAGATGGAAGCACAATCATCTACAGCAACCCCAAACACAACCTCAAACACTACTCCAAACACTAAACCAGTCTACTACACCAAACCTTATAAGCAACACCTTATGACGACCCCATACACTAAACCAGTAAACCTTACCCAACTCAAAACCTTCATCAATCGAGTCTTCTACGAGGACAGTCCCTGGCCAACATGAGTATATTCTAGTAGACTCTAAGTCTATAGAAATCACCCATTACAAAGACAAGACGAACCCAAACCTCATCAACTATTCAACCTGCAAATTCCTACGAATTTGTTCTACCCAAGACCTTGGTTTTATACATCATCATACAACAAAACCTTTTTCTACCCCAGGCTATCATATCGACGGCTACACCTATACCGATTACAAAAATGCCTTTTTCCGAGCCTTTTTACTCAGACCCTATGACCACTCTTGGTTCTTCAGTTTTGATCAAAACTGCACAAAGACGATACCGGGATGGTTCAACGAATGGTGGTATTGGTACGGACCAGCAGATCCGATCTACCCCGACCAAGTACTCAAGACCTCCTACCCATTCTACAAGAAACACGTATTTGATCAACCAGTTGGGCCTCTAAACAAAATCTGGTTTCATATTGACATGGGCATCCCATGGATATGTTCATGGCATTTTACCCTTGCTATCGCTCTCCAAGACATGCCTTATTCTCTCCTCCGGGAATTCAGAGTCAAATGGTGGGAAAAATATAACCTTGACAGATGTTCCCTTGCAGGTATCCAAAAATATTTCCAAATTACAAATCAAGCCAAAACAGCAATCCAAACTATATCCAAATCTATACCTCTTCTCAACCCAACCCAAATATCCCAAACAAATCCAAGTCCACAAAAAAGACCAACATCAAGTCCAACAAGTTCAACAACCTCTTCCTCTTCCCAGAAATCATCAAGAAAGGAAAAAATGAAGAAACTTATCGCCGAAATGCTGACGCAATTTGAGGCGGAACATGATGATACAGACGATGACAACCAACAAGTTGACATTATGCAACCTGAAGATCCTTACGGCGGCCCGTTAGGCCAAGATCCGTATGATATATAAAAAAAAAAAAAAAAAATAATAATAATAATATATTTTCGATTATTAAAAAAAAAAAAAAAAAAAAAAAAAAAAAAAAAAACTAAAAGTATGTCTATATTTACAATTTCGGTTTTAAGTATATTCTAGTAGACTCTGTACATTATTTCTGTATTTTCTTCTCTGTATTTTATTACTACTATCTACAAAATAATATACAGAGTATATCTGTATAACAAGACTCGCGGAAAAGCTATGCAAGAATTTCGAGAAAGAATCCAACCGACAATGGCGGGACCCACATGGGACCCACACGAAGACTTCTGCACAAAACAACAACAGTTTTTGACAGCAATTGTCGGCACCACTCAAGACTCAACACGTATTAAATCAAGTGTCGGCACCACTAGAAGACGACACGTTGCAAGACTTTATTCAAGCACTCTTTGCCTATAAATACTTAATTATGTTCAAGGAAGAGCACACGAGCAAAATTTCACTCTCAAAAAACCTTCACTCTCTAAAAGCTCTCCCTTCTCTCTAAAATTTCCTGTGTTTTCTAAGTTTTAAGTTTGTAATTTTGTATCAAAGATTGTATCACAACTCAAGATAAATAAAAGTAAGTTTTAATCATATTCTGTGTACAACGCTCAAATTCTTATAAATATCAAATTCCAAAATTTTGCATATCAAAATAGTAATAACGTTACAATAATTAAAACAAATTATTAAGGAATCGTTATATTAAAATGGTATCAGAGCCAAACGATTATTCAAACGATGCAATTTGTTTAAAGGGTTTTAGAAACAAGTTTTCTGTGTATTAATCTAATTTAAACTTGTCAAGATAAGATCCTCACCATCTAAAGAAACACTGTTACTGTAGGTGTTCCAGGCAGCAAGTCCAGAGAAGGCAGTAAGACCGTTGGTAAACCTCAGTTGTGTCCAATTAGAATCGGTTAGTATCTCTTCTATAATGAGTTTAAATATAGATTAAATCATGGCGTCTTCGTTTAGAAAACTTTTTAAATCAAAAAATGCATCAACCTCTTCAAATTCAACAATTAACTCAAGAGAAATTATGTCAAAAATAACAACGTTTAATCAAGAAATATCAAGAGATCATTTACCGCATATTAATCCAGAACATATATATCAAATAGGAACTTTTGATTTTAAAACAGCTTATTCAATTAAAGAACATGAGCAAACTTTGTCTCTACAAAATGAATTTGAAGAAATTAAGTTATTATCTTCTCTAGCTTTGGAAAAATATAAGCAAAAAGGATTTAATTACATTCATTTTGGTCTAATCCAAATTGCTATAAAACCCTTATCAAGAACAGGTATAGACTCGCCAATATTAATGTTATTAAGAGATAAAACTCTCTTAAAATTTGAAGACTCTCTTTTAGGAGCAGTACAATCAAATTTATGCAATGGTGCTGTATATTTTAATTGTGCCCCTAACTTTCAAGTAAGCTTGCATGACCCAACCATACTCAATACTTTAACTTTAAATGTACATTTACCTGAAATAAAATTTCAAAATGAAAGACATGGATATCTTCTACTTTATCGAGTTTATTTTAAGCAATCAACTTCTGAGTTTAACCCAAGATGTCTATTACAAATGATAAAGGAGAAACAACAATTCTAGCAGTCCATAGTAAAGATACACCAACAGCTACATACACACCAAAGCAATTAAAATGGGATGAAATAACTATTCCAGATCAATGGAAAATTGAAATTACTCAACCGCCTAGAAATTTTGAGCAAAAGAATATATCCAAAATAATTGAGCAGAAAGATGGAAAAATATTATTAAGGTTTGGATCTTATAGGGATCCACTTCCACCTAGAATAAGTTCGTATCATTCAAGAGCCTCTTTTTCTGAATATTGTACGGGTCAATCCAGTACAAATTCAGAAACGGAAAGTGTAAATCAAAATACTAAACAAGATGAACCGATAAGATTTAAAGCACCAATAGCAGAACCAGATCAAGATGCATATCCAACATCACCTACTCCATCAGATTTTAGATCAATAAATGTTATAACTAAAAAATACGAAATTGATAAACAATATATAAGAGAAGACTTTTATTCAAAAGAAAATGAAGAAAAACGAAGTTGGTATTTTAAAACTTTCTCTAAACAACAAACCAATGAGTACAGAGAAAAATGGTATGATTGTATGATACTAAAAGAAATGAATATTCCATTTTTCGTATGGTTTGAAATTTATTCAATAGCTCATAATATCAATTATCCATTCAAGACGATTAATGCGAGTGTATCATTAAGCCAAGTATGGGAACAAGTGGATGGAAATAAAATTAAAGCAATTCATCCACCTTTAAATGATTTAAAGATAAATACTTTAAACCGACAAATTTTAGCTACACCCTTTAAAACTGGAGCTAACAAAGATGATAAAGAACCAGTGTTAATGCAAGATATTAAATCTATATATCAACAGAACAATTATCAAAGTCAAATACTACATACAATTTCTAAACAGATAGATAGCATTGATAATAAAATAAATATTAATGAAAAAGGAAAAGTGGACCAACACACTCAACACCCTTTCTCATCAACGACCTACCCAATCTTTAAACCAACAACAAGACAAATCAAATTTCCTGAAAATGAAATTTTAAAATCAATTTCGACCAGATTAGACAGGTTAGATAAAGGAAAAGGAATAAACACTATAGATGAAGATGACAATGAATCTATCCAAACCTCCTCACAGTCAGAAAACGATATACAAGAAATAAATCGAATAAAAAATAAATCAAGAAAACCATATTATCCTAGGCATACTCCACCTGATTTATTATTTGAAGAACATCACAAATATACTAGTAAAGAATACTCTGGAGAAAGTATATACGAATGGAATATAGATGGACGATCAGAATATGAAATGCTAAATTTATTTCAAGAAATGGTAATGGCTACAATGGCTTACAAAGGTAGAGGAAATAATGATCAACAATCATGCATTTTGTTAGTATCTGGATTTACTGGAGCATTAAGATATTGGTGGGATAACTCATTAGACGCAATTACACAAGAATCTATAATTAATCATGTTGAAATAAAACAACAAGAAGATGAAGAGGGATTTATGAATGATATAGAGGTACAAAACGCAGTAGAAGTATTAATACATACTTTAACAATGCATTTTATTGGAAATCCTAAAGAAGAATTAGAAAGTAAAAAAATTATATTAACAAATTTAAGGTGTCCAACATTAGGAGATTTTAAATGGTACAAGGATGTTTTTATAACAAACATATTCCAAAGAAACGATTGTAATCAAGCATTTTGGAAAGAACGGTTTATCTCAGGATTACCATCTTTCTTTGCAGAAAGAGTAATTGGTAAATTAAAAGAGTATTCAGGAGGACAACCAATCCCTTGGAATACGATTACTTACGGACAATTATTCGCATTTATAAAGAAAGAAGGATTAGCTATATGTCAAGAACATAAAGATAAAAAACGAAATGATAAATTTAAGTTTAAAATAACTATGGGATCATTCTGTGATCAGTATGGCTATAATCAACTTAACCCTCCATCAAGAATTAAACGACTAAAGCATAGGCATAATAAAACTAATTATTTTCATAAAAATAATAAATTTAATAAAAAATCAACAAATCAATACTATACAAAGAATAATAAGCAGTCTCTGAAAAGTCATCAAAGATGGAAGCACAATCATCTACAGCAACCCCAAACACAACCTCAAACACTACTCCAAACACTAAACCAGTCTACTACACCAAACCTTATAAGCAACACCTTATGACGACCCCATACACTAAACCAGTAAACCTTACCCAACTCAAAACCTTCATTAATCGAGTCTTCTACGAGGACAGTCCCTGGCCAACATGAGTATATTCTAGTAGACTCTAAGTCTATAGAAATCACCCATTACAAAGACAAGACGAACCCAAACCTCATCAACTATTCAACCTGCAAATTCCTACGAATTTGTTCTACCCAAGACCTTGGTTTTATACATTATCATACAACAAAACCTTTTTCTACCCCAGGCTATCATATCGACGGCTACACCTATACCGATTACAAAAATGCCTTTTTCCGAGCCTTTTTACTCAGACCCTATGACCACTCTTGGTTCTTCAGTTTTGATCAAAACTGCACAAAGACGATACCGGGATGGTTCAACGAATGGTGGTATTGGTACGGACCAGCAGATCCGATCTACCCCGACCAAGTACTCAAGACCTCCTACCCATTCTACAAGAAACACGTATTTGATCAACCAGTTGGGCCTCTAAACAAAATTTGGTTTCATATTGACATGGGCATCCCATGGATATGTTCATGGCATTTTACCCTTGCTATCGCTCTCCAAGACATGCCTTATTCTCTCCTCCGGGAATTCAGAGTCAAATGGTGGGAAAAATATAACCTTGACAGATGTTCCCTTGCAGGTATCCAAAAATATTTCCAAATTACAAATCAAGCCAAAACAGCAATCCAAACTATATCCAAATCTATACCTCTTCTCAATCCAACCCAAATCTAAAGTATGTATTAATACTTCTACTGCGTTTTGTACCTCTATATCATTCATAAATCCCTCTTCATCTTCTTGTTGTTTTATTTCAACATGATTAATTATAGATTCTTGTGTAATTGCGTCTAATGAGTTATCCCACCAATATCTTAATGCTCCAGTAAATCCAGATACTAACAAAATGCATGATTGTTGATCAAATATGATTAAAACTTACTTTTATTTATCTTGAGTTGTGATACAATCTTTGATACAAAATTACAAACTTAAAACTTAGAAAACACAGGAAATTTTAGAGAGAAGGGAGAGCTTTTAGAGAGTGAAGGTTTTTTCGAGAGTGAAATTTGCTCGTGCCCTCTTCCTTGAACATAATTAAGTATTTATCAACAATCATGCATTTTGTTAGTATCTGGATTTACTGGAGCATTAAGATATTAGTGGGATAACTCATTAGACGCAATTACACAAGAATCTATAATTAATCATGTTGAAATAAAACAACAAGAAGATGAAGAGGGATTTATGAATGATATAGAGGTACAAAACGCAGTAGAAGTATTAATACATACTTTAACAATGCATTTTATTGGAAATCCTAAAGAAGAATTAGAAAGTAAAAAAATTATATTAACAAATTTAAGGTGTCCAACATTAGGAGATTTTAAATGGTACAAGGATGTTTTTATAACAAACATATTCCAAAGAAACGATTGTAATCAAGCATTTTGGAAAGAACGGTTTATCTCAGGATTACCATCTTTCTTTGCAGAAAGAGTAATTGGTAAATTAAAAGAGTATTCAGGAGGACAACCAATCCCTTGGAATACGATTACTTACGGACAATTATTCGCATTTATAAAGAAAAAAGGATTAGCTATATGTCAAGAACATAAAGATAAAAAACGAAATGATAAATTTAAGTTTAAAATAACTATGGGATCATTCTGTGATCAGTATGGCTATAATCAACTTAACCCTCCATCAAGAATTAAACGACTAAAGCATAGGCATAATAAAACTAATTATTTTCATAAAAATAATAAATTTAATAAAAAATCAACAAAACAATACTATACAAAGAATAATAAGCACAAATCAAATAATAAGCAGAAAATAGTATGTTGGAATTGTAAAAGACCTGGACATAAATCCACGGAATGTAAAATGAAAAAGAAGATAAATGAAATATTTCAAAATCAACCAGATATACAAGAAAAATTAACTAAACTATTAATATCAGAATCAGAAATATCAGAAGAATCGAGTAGTGATAACTCTATAGATGAGATAGGAAATATTAGTGATACTTCAATAGAATCACAAGAATTGTCTGATAATCTATGCAATTGTAAAATTATTAACGTTATAACAAAAGATATTGATAAACAATTTCTACTAGACATAATTGATAAAATTGACGATCCAAAAATTAAGAAAGAATATTTAACTAAACTAAAAGATATAATATATCAAGAAAACCAATTATCTAGCCCTCAACCCTTTAGTTTAAATAAAATATTTGACAAATATCCTACACAAAGTTTATTTAAGCAAGTAACTACGGGAGAACTACAAAATGAAGTTAAGCAATTAAAGACGCAAATTAAAGAATTACAATTAATAGTAAATCAACACGAATTAAAACAATTGCAAACGGATGCTAGATTATCATTAATAGAAGCAAAAAATACTCCAACATCTACAACTAGTTTAAATCAAGCATCTACAAGTAATACAAATCTAGAAAATGACGAAAATAAGCAAATCGAACCTACCGAAGACTATATTCAAATAATTAATAAAATCAATTATCAAAAATGGTATACAAATATTACCTTACATGTGGGACATGATTTCAAAATAAACATAATAGCATTAATGGATACAGGTGCTGATTACAACTGTATAAACTGTACCTTTATATTGTACTAACCACTATAAAATTGCTATTCCCTAGAGAAACGGAGACAACAAAGGTTCCAAACCTCTTTGAACTTCATCATATGTTATTAAATGATTCAACTATGCATTAAAACAGTATTGTCTAATTTTTTGAATTTTTCTCAAAATCTATATGATATTTTACACATCATCGTCTAGTGGACACTACTAAAACAATTTACAGAATTTTAATAAAAATATAAGAAAAGAAACCTTCGAATCTTTGGCCTTTAAGCAACCTTTGGCTGAAGCGATTCTACTATTCTCTTCCACTTTTAACTATTTATTAGGATAAGACTTCTGCATAGCGCAAGATAAATTTATATAAAAATTATTTAAGAAATATCGTGTAGAAAATAAAATTTATATTATTGATCAAATTAATATTTTTGGCTCTTAAACAATTTTTATTTTTTTTGTTAATTACATAATTTGTTTGCTGATAAACTAATATCATTTTTTAAAATATTTTAGGTCAAAAAATTATTTATCGCATAAAACCTAACGTTTAGGCCGAAGAATCTCATGCCTATTATTTGGTTACAATGAAACTATGTCAGCTCGGTGTTATATCATGATTTAATAATTTAAAAGTTAATTATGGTTATGAGAAGTTTACGTTCATTTGCCAGTCCTATCTATCTTCGATATTATGCTCTTTTTGTGTCATTTTAGCTATTGCTCGATATAAATATTGATTTTTGAGTTTATTCTCATTTCTTTCTTTTATTCTGGCATGAGATTTAGAAAATGTTTAAGATTCAAAATTATTAAAGAGATACATACTTAGGTTAAGATTTGCGCCTTGTGCAGAATAAATATTTTATATTTATTACTTATATACGAAAATAGTGAGTTTTCGGTAAATGCTCTATATATGAAGCCTATAATCTTTTAATTCGGTATAAAATTTATAACCATATTATACATTTGTATTAATTTATGATAAACTTTTTTTCATGGTACATAGACATCGTTCTAATTTTTTATCAATTAATTTAGCAAAACTATAATACTCCCTAAATCATTGGACTAACCATTATAAAATTGATATTCCTTAGAGAAACGGAGACAACAAAGGTTTCAAACCTCTTTGAAATTCCTCATATGTTATTAAATGATTCAACTATGCATTAAAACAGTATTGTCAAATTTTTTGAATTTTTCTCCAAATTAATGTGATGAAGTTTTCGGTACCCCTACGAAAATAGTGAGTTTTCGGTAAATGATCTATATATGAAGCATATAATCTTTTAATTCGTTTTAAAATTTATAACCACATTATACATTTGTATTAATTTATGATAAACTCCTTTTCATGGTACATGGACATCGTTCTAATTTTTTATCCATTAATTTAGCAAAACTGCAAATACTCCCTAAATCATTAAACTAACCACTATAAAATTGCTATTCCCTAGAGAAACGGAGACAACAAAGGTTCCAAACCTCTTTGAACTTCATCATATTTTATTACATGATTCAAATATGTATTAAAACAATATTCTTAAATTTTTTGAATTTTTCTCAAAATCTATGTGTACTCCCCCATCCGAAAATAGTGAGTTTTCGGTAAATGCTCTATATATGAAGCCTATAATCTTTTAATTCGTTTTAAAATTTATAACCACATTATACATTTGTATTAATTTATAATAAACTCCTTTTCATGGTACATGGACATCGTTCTAATTTTTTATCCATTAGTTTAGCAAAACTGCAAATACTCCCTAAATCATTGGACTAACCACTATAAAATTGCTATTCCCTAGAGAAACGGAGACAACAAAGGTTCCAAACCTCTTTGAACTTCATCATATTTTATTAAATGATTCAACTATGCATTAAAACAATATTGTCAAATTTTTTGAATTTTTCTCAAAATCTATATGTACCCCTCCCTACGAAAATAGTGAGTTTTCGGTAAATGCTTTATATATGAAGCCTATAATCTTTTAATTCGTTTTAAAATTTATAACCACATTATACATTTGTATTAATTTATGATAAACTCCTTTTCATAGTACGTGGACATCGTTCTAATTTTTTTATCAATTAATTTAGCAAAACTGCAAATACTCCCTAAATCATTGGACTAACCACTATAAAATTGCTATTCCCTAGAGAAACGGAGACAACAAAGGTTCCAAACATCTTTGAACTTCATCATATGTTATTAAATGATTCAACTATGCATTAAAACAGTATTGTCAAATTTTTTGAATTTTTCTCAAAATCTATATGTACCCCCCTACGAAAATAATGAGTTTTCGGTAAATGCTCTATATATGAAGCCTATAATCTTTTAATTCATTTTAAAATTTATAACCACATTATACATTTGTATTAATTTATGATAAACTTCTTTTCATGGTAAATGGACATCGTTTTAATTTTTTATCCATTAATTTAGCAAAACTGCAAATACTCTCTAAATCATTGGACTAACCACTATAAAATTGCTATTCCCTAGAGAAACGGAGACAACAAAGGTTCCAAACCTCTTTGAACTTCATCATATTTTATTACATGATTCAAATATGTATTAAAACAGTATTCTTAATTTTTTTGATTTTTTCTCAAAATCTATGTGTACCCCCCTACGAAAATAGTGAGTTTTCGGTAAATGCTCTATATATGAAGCATATAATCTTTTAATTCGTTTTAAAATTTATTACCACATTATACATTTGTATTAATTTATGATAAAATCCTTTTCATGGTACATGGACATCGTTCTATTTTTTTATCCATTAATTTAGCAAAACTGCAAATACTCCCTAAATCATTTGACTAACCACTATAAAAGTGCTACTCCCTAGAGAAACGGAGACAACAAAGGTTCCAAACCTCTTTGAAATTCCTCATATGTTATTAAATGATTCAACTATGCATTAAAACAGTATTGTCAAATTTTTTGAATTTTTCTCAAAATTAATGTGATGAAGTTTTCGGTACCCCTACGAAAATAGTGAGTTTTCGGTAAATGATCTATATATGAAGCATATAATCTTTTAATTCGTTTTAAAATTTATAACCACATTATACATTTGTATTAATTTATGATAAACCCCTTTTCATGGGACATTGACATCGTTCTAATTTTTTATCCATTAATTTAGCAAAACTGCAAATACTCCCTAAATCATTGGACTAACCACTATAAAATTGCTATTCCCTAGAGAAACGGAGACAACAAAGGTTCCAAACCTCTTTGAACTTCATCATATGTTATTAAATGATTCAACTATGCATTAAAACAGTATTGTCTAATTTTTTGAATTTTTCTCAAAATCTATATGATATTTTACACATCATCGTCTAGTGGACACTACTAAAACAATTTACAGAATTTTAATAAAAATATAAGAAAAGAAACCTTCGAATCTTTGGCCTTTAAGCAACCTTTGGCTGAAGCGATTCTACTATTCTCTTCCACTTTTAACTATTTATTAGGATAAGACTTCTGCATAGCGCAAGATAAATTTATATAAAAATTATTTAAGAAATATCGTGTAGAAAATAAAATTTATATTATTGATCAAATTAATATTTTTGGCTCTTAAACAATTTTTATTTTTTTTGTTAATTACATAATTTGTTTGCTGATAAACTAATATCATTTTTTAAAATATTTTAGGTCAAAAAATTATTTATCGCATAAAAACCTAACGTTTAGGCCGAAGAATCTCATGCCTATTATTTGGTTACAATGAAACTATGTCAGCTCGGTGTTATATCATGATTTAATAATTTAAAAGTTAATTATGGTTATGAGAAGTTTACGTTCATTTGCCAGTCCTATCTATCTTCGAAATTATGCTCTTTTTGTGTCATTTTAGCTATTGCTCGATATAAATATTGATTTTTGAGTTTATTCTCATTTCTTTCTTTTATTCTGGCATGAGATTTAGAAAATGTTTAAGATTCAAAATTATTAAAGAGATACATACTTAGGTTAAGATTTGCGCCTTGTGCAGAATAAATATTTTATATTTATTACTTATATACGAAAATAGTGAGTTTTCGGTAAATGCTCTATATATGAAGCCTATAATCTTTTAATTCGGTATAAAATTTATAACCATATTATACATTTGTATTAATTTATGATAAACTTTTTTTCATGGTACATAGACATCGTTCTAATTTTTTATCAATTAATTTAGCAAAACTATAATACTCCCTAAATCATTGGACTAACCATTATAAAATTGATATTCCTTAGAAAAACGGAGACAACAAAGGTTTCAAACCTCTTTGAACTTCATCATATTTTATTACATGATTCAAATATGTATTAAAACAGTATTCTCAAATTTTTTGAATTTTTCTCAAAATCTATGTGTACACCCCCCTACGAAAATAGTGAGTTTTCGGTAAATGATCTATATATGAAGCCTATAATCTTTTAATTCGTTTTAAAATTTATAACTACATTATACATTTGTATTAATTTATGATAAACTCCTTTTCATGGTACATGGACATCGTTCTAATTTTTTATCAATTAATTTAGCAAAACTGCAAATACTCCCTAAATCATTTGACTAACCACTATAAAATTGCTATTCCCTAGAGAAACGGAGACAACAAAGGTTCCAAACCTCTTTGAACTTCATCATATGTTATTAAATGATTCAACTATGCATTAAAACAATATTGTCAAATTTTTTGAATTTTTCTCAAAATCTATATGTAACCCCCCCCCTACGAAAATAGTTAGTTTTCGGTAAATGCTCTATATATGAAGCCTATAATCTTTTAATTCGTTTTAAAATTTATAACCACATTATACATTTGTATTAATTTATGATAAACTCCTTTTCATGGTACATGGACATCGTTCTAATTTTTTATTCATTAATTTAGCAAAACTGCAAATACTCTCTAAATCATTGGACTAACCACTATAAAATTGCTATTCCCTAGAAAAACGGAGACAACAAAGGTTCCAAACCTCTTTGAAATTCCTCATATGTTATTAAATGATTCAACTCGGCATTAAAACAGTATTGTCAAATTTTTTGAATTTTTCTCAAAATCTATGTGTACACCCCCCTACGAAAAGAACAAAACTTAGGTTCACCCCCTAGGGTGAACCTTTAAATTCACCTCACCTCTAAAAACCAATCATAATGCCACATAGATTAATGGATAAAAACAATTAAATAATTTTTTAAAAACTAAAATAATTAAAAAATAATAATAATAACGTCAACTTTACGATATTAAAAACCTTAACTAAACCCTAAATCCAAACCTAAACCCTAAATCCTAAATCTAAACCCGAACTCTATACCCTAAAACCCAAACCTAAACCCTAAACCCAAACCTATACCCTAAATCCAAACCATATACCCTAAAACCTAAACCCTAAACCCAAAACCCAAAACCCAAAACCCAAATTCTATACCCTAAACCCGAACCCTATACTCTAAATCCAAACCCTATACCTTAAAACCTAAACCCTAGATCCAAACTCTATACCCTAAACCCAAACTCTAAACCCTAAACTATAAACCCTAGATCTTAAATCCTAAACCCAAACATTAGACCCTAAATTCAACCTTAAACCCTAAACCCAATTCTATACCCTAAATCATGAACTTAAATTGTAGATTCTAAATCCAAACCTTAAATTCTAAAAGGACAATATCAACATTAATCTAAATATTTTAGTTTTGGATTTGGGTATAGGATTTACAATTTAGATTTAGGGTCTAGGATTTGAGTTTAGGATATAGGGTTTGGATTTATGGTTTATGGTTTAAATTTAAGATTTAAGGTTTGGGTTTAGGATTTAAGGTCTAGGGTTTAGGGTTTAGAATTTAGGATCTAGAGTTTGAATTTAGGGTATATAGTTTGGGATTAGGGTTTAGGGTTTAGGTTTTAAGGTATAGGGTTTGGATTTAGAGTATATGGTTTGGATTTAGGTTCGGATTTTAGGGTATAGTATTTGGGTTTAGGGTTTAGGTTTTAACGTACAGGGTTTATATTTAGGGTATAGGATTTGGGTTTAGGGTTTAGGTTTGGGTTTAAGGGTATAGAGTTTGGGTTTAAGGTTTAGAGTTTAGGGTTTAAGGTTACGGTTTGGATTTAGGGTATAGGGTTTGGGTTTAAGTTTGGGTTTTAGGGTATAGAGTTCAGGTTTAGTGTTTAGAGTTTCGGGTTTAAGGTTACGGTTTGGATTTAGGGTTTAGTTGGCGTTTTTAACGTCGTTAAAATTAGCGTTATTATTATTATTTTTAACTATTTTGATTTTTAAAAAATTATTTAATTGTTTTTATCCATTAATCTATGTGGCATTATGATTGGTTCTTAGAGGTGAGGTGAATTTAAAGGTTCACCCTAGGGGGTGAACCTAAGTTTTGTTCCTACGAAAATAGTGAGTTTTCGGTAAATGCTCTATATATGAAGCCTATAATCTTTTAATTGTTTTAAAATTTATAACCACATTATACATTTGTATTAATTTATGATAAACTCCTTTTCATGGTACATGGACATCGTTCTAATTTTTTATCAATTAATTAAGCAAAACTGCAAATACTCCCTAAATCATTGGACTAACCACTATAAAATTGTTATTCCCTAGAGAAACGGAGACAACAAAGTTTCCAAACCACTTTGAACTTCATCATATTTTATTACATGATTCAAATATGTATTAAAACAGTATTCTCAAGTTTTTTGAATTTTTCTCAAAATCTATGTGTACCCCCCCCCCCCCCCCTCCTACAAAAATAGTGAGTTTTCGGTAAATGATCTATATAAGAAGCCTATAATCTTTTAATTCTTTTTAAAATTTATAACCACATTATACATTTGTATTAATTTATGATAAACTTCTTTTCATGGTACATGGACATCGTTCTAATTTTTTATCCATTAATTTAGCAAAACTGCAAATACTCCCTAAATCATTAGACTAACCACTATAAAATTGTTATTCCCTAGAGAAACGGAGACAACAAAGGTTCCAAACCTCTTTGAACTTCATCATATTTTATTACATGATTCAAATATGTATTAAAACAATATTCTTAAATTTTTTGAATTTTTCTCAAAATCTATGTGTACTCCCCCCTACGAAAATAGTGAGTTTTCGGTAAATGCTCTATATATGAAGCCTATAATCTTTTAATTCGTTTTAAAATTTATAACCACATTATACATTTGTATTAATTTATAATAAACTCCTTTTCATGGTACATGGACATCGTTCTAATGTTTTATCCATTAATTTAGCAAAACTGCAAATACTCCCTAAATCATTGGACTAACCACTATAAAATTGCTATTCCCTAGAGAAACGGAGACAACAAAGGTTCCAAACCTCTTTGAACTTCATCATATGTTATTAAATGATTCAACTATGCATTAAAACAATATTGTCAAATTTTTTGAATTTTTCTCAAAATCTATATGTACCCACCCTCCCTACGAAAATAATGAGTTTTCGGTAAATGCTTTATATATGAAGCCTATAATCTTTTAATTCGTTTTAAAATTTATAACCACATTATACATTTGTATTAATTTATGATAAACTCCTTTTCATAGTACGTGGACATCGTTCTAATTTTTTTATCAATTAATTTAGCAAAACTGCAAATACTCCCCAAATCATTGGACTAACCACTATAAAATTGTTATTCCCTAGAGAAACGGAGACAACAAAGGTTCCAAACATCTTTGAACTTCATCATATGTTATTAAATGATTCAACTATGCATTAAAACAATATTGTCAAATTTTTTGAATTTTTCTCAAAATTAATGTGATGAAGTTTTCGGTACCCCTACGAAAATAGTGAGTTTTCGGTAAATGATCTATATATGAAGCATATAATCTTTTAATTCGTTTTAAAATTTATAACCACATTATACATCTGTATTAATTTATGATAAACTCCTTTTCATGGTACATGGACATCGTTCTAATTTTTTATCCATTAATTTAGCAAAACTGCAAATACTCCCTAAATCATTAAACTAACCACTATAAAATTGCTATTCCCTAGAGAAACGGAGACAACAAAGGTTCCAAACCTCTTTGAACTTCATCATATTTTATTACATGATTCAAATATGTATTAAAACAATATTCTTAAAATTTTTGAATTTTTCTCAAAATCTATGTGTACTCCCCCATACGAAAATAGTGAGTTTTCGGTAAATGCTCTATATATGAAGCCTATAATCTTTTAATTCGTTTTAAAATTTATAACCACATTATACATTTGTATTAATTTATAATAAACTCCTTTTCATGGTACATGGACATCGTTCTAATTTTTTATCCATTAATTTAGCAAAACTGCAAATACTCCCTAAATCATTGGACTAACCACTATAAAATTGATATTCCCTAGAGAAACGGAGACAACAAAGGTTCCAAACCTCTTTGAACTTCATCATATGTTATTAAATGATTCAACTATGCATTAAAACAATATTGTCAAATTTTTTGAATTTTTCTCAAAATCTATATGTACCCCTCCCTACGAAAATAGTGAGTTTTCGGTAAATGCTTTATATATGAAGCCTATAATCTTTTAATTCGTTTTAAAATTTATAACCACATTATACATTTGTATTAATTTATGATAAACTCCTTTTCATAGTACGTGGACATCGTTCTAATTTTTTTATCAATTAATTTAGCAAAACTGCAAATACTCCCTAAATCATTGGACTAACCACTATAAAATTGCTATTCCCTAAAGAAACGGAGACAACAAAGGTTCCAAACATCTTTGAACTTCATCATATGTTATTAAATGATTCAACTATGCATTAAAACAGTATTGTCAAATTTTTTGAATTTTTCTCAAAATCTATATGTACCCCCCTACGAAAATAGTGAGTTTTCGGTAAATGATCTATATATGAAGCATATAATCTTTTAATTCGTTTTAAAATTTATAACCACATTATAGATTTGTATTAATTTATGATAAACCCCTTTTCATGGGACATGGACATCGTTCTAATTTTTTATCCATTAATTTAGCAAAACTGCAAATACTCCCTAAATCATTGGACTAACCACTATAAAATTGCTATTCCCTAGAGAAACGGAGACAACAAAGGTTCCAAACCTCTTTGAACTTCATCATATGTTATTAAATGATTCAACTATGCATTAAAACAGTATTGTCTAATTTTTTGAATTTTTCTCAAAATCTATATGATATTTTACACATCATCGTCCAGTGGACACTACTAAAACAATTTACAGAATTTTAATAAAAATATAAGAAAAGAAACCTTCGAATCTTTGGCCTTTAAGCAACCTTTGGCTGAAGCGATTCTACTATTCTCTTCCACTTTTAACTATTTATTAGGATAAGACTTCTGCATAGCGCAAGATAAATTTATATAAAAATTATTTAAGAAATATCGTGTAGAAAATAAAATTTATATTATTGATCAAATTAATATTTTTGGCCCTTAAACAATTTTTATTTTTTTGTTAATTACATAATTTGTTTGCTGATAAACTAATATCATTTTTTAAAATATTTTAGGTCAAAAAAGTATTTATCGCATAAAAACCTAACGTTTAGGCCGAAGAATCTCATGCCTATTATTTGGTTACAATGAAACTATGTCAGCTCGGTGTTATATCATGATTTAATAATTTAAAAGTTAATTATGGTTATGAGAAGTTTACGTTCATTTGCCAGTCCTATCTATCTTCGATATTATGCTCTTTTTGTGTCATTTTAGCTATTGCTCGATATAAATATTGATTTTTGAGTTTATTCTCATTTCTTTCTTTTATTCTGGCATGAGATTTAGAAAATGTTTAAGATTCAAAATTATTAAAGAGATACATACTTAGGTTAAGATTTGCGCCTTGTGCAGAATAAATATTTTATATTTATTACTTATATACGAAAATAGTGAGTTTTCGGTAAATGCTCTATATATGAAGCCTATAATCTTTTAATTCGGTATAAAATTTATAACCATATTATACATTTGTATTAATTTATGATAAACTTTTTTTCATGGTACATGGACATCGTTCTAATTTTTTATCAATTAATTTAGCAAAACTATAATACTCCCTAAATCATTGGACTAACCATTATAAAATTGATATTCCTTAGAGAAACGGAGACAACAAAGGTTTCAAACCTCTTTGAACTTCATCATATTTTATTACATGATTCAAATATGTATTAAAACAGTATTCTCAAATTTTTTGATTTTTTCTCAAAATCTATGTGTACACCCCCCTACGAAAATAGTGAGTTTTCGGTAAATGATCTATATATGAAGCCTATAATCTTTTAATTCGTTTTAAAATTTATAACCACATTATAAATTTGTATTAATTTATGATAAACTCCTTTTCATGGTACATGGACATCGTTCTAATTTTTTATCAATTAATTTAGCAAAACTGCAAATACTCCCTAAATCATTGGACTAACCACTATAAAATTGCTATTCCCTAGAGAAACGGAGACAACAAAGGTTCCAAACCTCTTTGAACTTCATCATATGTTATTAAATGATTCAACTATGCATTAAAACAATATTGTCAAATTTTTTGAATTTTTCTCAAAATCTATATGTAACCCCCCCCCTACGAAAATAGTTAGTTTTCGGTAAATGCTTTATATATGAAGCCTATAATCTTTTAATTCGTTTTAAAATTTATAACCACATTATACATTTGTGTTAATTTATGATAAACTCCTTTTCATGGTACATGGACATCGTTCTAATTTTTTATTCATTAATTTAGCAAAACTGCAAATACTCTCTAAATCATTGGACTAACCACTATAAAATTGCTATTCCCTAGAAAAACGGAGACAACAAAGGTTCCAAACCTCTTTGAAATTCCTCATATGTTATTAAATGATTCAACTATGCATTAAAACAGTATTGTCAATTTTTTTGAATTTTTCTCAAAATCTATGTGTACACCCCCCTACGAAAATAGTGAGTTTTCGGTAAATGCTCTATATATGAAGCCTATAATCTTTTAATTCGTTTTAAAATTTATAACCACATTATACATTTGTATTAATTTATGATAAACTCCTTTTCATGGTAAATGGACATCGTTTTAATTTTTTATCCATTAATTTAGCAAAACTGCAAATACTCTCTAAATCATTGGACTAACCACTATAAAATTGCTATTCCCTAGAGAAACGGAGACAACAAAGGTTCCAAACCTCTTTGAAATTCCTCATATGTTATTACATGATTCAACTATGCATTAAAACAGTATTCTTAAATTTTTTGAATTTTTCTCAAAATCTATATGTACCCTCCTACGAAAATAGTGAGTTTTCGGTAAATGATATATATATATATGAAGCCTATAATCTTTTAATTCGTTTTAAAATATATAACCACATTATACCTTTGTATTAATTAATGTTAAACTCCTTTTTGTTGGGGTCAAAAAACGGTTACGACAAATTTAACATTCAAAACGTCCGAAGAAGAAAATAAGAGTTTCTCCGAAGAGTACTTTTCGAAATAGATTCTTCCTTACGAAAAAGCTTGGCGGAAGAAAGAATCGAGACGTCCGAGGAAAGCTCGAAACAGGTCGCTACGTAGCGACCGAACTCAAACCAAGGCTCGGTCGCTACGTAGCAACCGAACGATCGTCCCGCTCGGTCGCTACGTAGCGACCGAGCTCGAACCAAAGCTCGGTCGCTACGTAGCGACCGAGCTCGAGCCGAAGCTCGGTCGCTACGTAGCGACCGAGCGCTCGTCCCGCTCGGTCGCTAAGTAGCGACCGAGCTCGAGCCGAAGCTCGGTCGCTACGTAGCGACCGAGCGATCGTCCCGCTCGGTCGCTACGTAGCGACCGAGCTCGAGCCGAAGCTCGGTCGCTACGTAGCGACCGAGCGATCGTCCCGCTCGGTCGCTACGTAGCGACCGAGCTCGAGCCAAAGCTCGGTCGCTACGTAGCGACCGAGCGCTCGTCCCGCTTGGTCGCTACGTAGCGACCGAGCTCGAGCCGAAGCTCGGTCGCTACGTAGCGACCGAGCGATCGTCCCGCTCGGTCGCTACGTAGCGACCGAGCTCGAGCCAAAGCTCGGTCGCTACGTAGCGACCGAGCGATCGTCCCGCTCGGTCGCTACGTAGCGACCGAGCTCAAGCCGAAGCTCGGTCGCTACGTAGCGACCGAGCAGTCGTTTCGCTCGGTCGCTACATAGCGACCGGGCTCGAGCCAAAGTTCGGTCGCTGTGTAGCGATTGAACCTTTCCGAACATCGATACGACACCAGTCCTTGCATTCTCGTCAAACCTTCGAATGCTATCTCCCGAAGACCGTAGCAAGCTCAGTCTATGTTTCCCGCTGTTCTAATTCATCGATCAAACTTCGCGGATTAGAAACCGCGGAAAACTCGTAGTAAACGTGTCGAGTCGGAAGACGGCCCAAAGGGACCTAAAACACGACTCGAGGCCCATCCTACGATTTTTCCTAACCAAAAGCCCGTGAACTACAGCATGGTTCGCGCTTGGCCCGCGAGGAAGGATAAATGTCAAGTTTCCGCGGATAAATACGGAAGTTTTGAAGATAATTGAGAAGATCGGGAAAAATGGAATATCTCCATTTTTATGCTATGACGGCTTAAGGGCAGAAGAGTAAAAGCGTAAACCGACCTTGGAGCTAGTATATAAGGAGTCCTAGGCGAGGAGCACAAGGGAGAACTTTTTTCAGAGCAAACTTAGCACTTAGAGCGATTTAGGCAACTTTCCGTTTTTGTTATTTCGAGCTGCGACTCAATTAGGTTTAGCCGTCTTAGGGTTGCTAGAACTAGGAATCTGGCCGACAGCTCTCGAGCCCAGGCTAATACCTTGTTGTAACGTTCATACGCAGATTCGGAATAAGATCTACTTTGCTCTCTTTTCGATTTCTTATTTTTTATCGTTGTTATTCTCGTGTTCTGATTGCTTGACGTGTGGTAATTAACAGATATCCGGGTCCTCTGGGAAACTAGGGTTTTCTTAGTTTCCTTATTTAAACGGAAATCGACAGTGCGAATTTCGGTTCTCACAGTTTGGCGCTAGAAGGAGGGGGACTTACGGATCAATCTAACCCGCAAAAACCACTCAACGATCAGGAACGACATGCGGGATTCGACGTGCGCGAATGTCATCTCGTTCAAGGGGGGAGAAACGGTCGATCGAGCCAAACCTCGGAACGATCTCCTTGTTATCGAATTGAGAATTCGAGATATCGACGTCGCTAGAGTACTAATCGATACCGGAAGCTCGGCCGATATCATCTTCAAAGACACTCTTGAAAAGATGGGGATCAGTCAATCCGAGATCGCAAAATGCCCAAGCCCACTGCTAGGGCTTTCGGGGGAAACGACCATGGCCTATGGATCGATTAGACTCGCTGTCAAAGCCGGAACCGTGACAAACATCAGCGGAAGTCTTCTGGCAATCTCGTATCTTCGCAGCTCTAGATGAAAAACGCGAGCCAACTTGTGAACCCGTGGTAACGATCTGTCTCGACGAAGCCTTCCCAGAACGCTGCGTCGAGATCGGAGCCAATCTCCACGAGCCTTTAAAGACAGAACTCATAACCTGTCTTAAAAAGAACCTTAATACTTTCGCGTGGGCTGCGGAAGATATGCCAGGAATCGACATTAACATAACATGTCACGAGCTGAACATCGACCCAACATTCAAACCCGTCAAACAGAAAAGACGGAAGCTGGGACCCGAACGTGCTACCGCAGTAAACGATGAGGTCGAAAAACTGCTTAAAGTTGGGTCGATAACGGAAGTAAGGTACCCCGACTGGCTCGCCAACCCCGTAGTAGTCAAAAAGAAAAACGGGAAGTGGCGAGTTTGCGTAGATTTTACCGACCTAAACAAGGCGTGTCCAAAAGATAGTTTCCCTCTACCACATATCGATCGACTGGTAGAAGCAACGGCGGGCAACGAACTCCTATCCTTCATGGACGCTTTCTCAGGCTATAATCAAATTAGGATGAATCCCGACGATCGTGAGAAGACTGCGTTCATTACCGATCGCGGAACCTATTGCTATGAGGTAATGCCCTTCGGCCTCAAAAACGCTGGAGCAACTTACCAACGACTCGTGAACCGAATGTTCTCCAAACAACTCGGAAAAACGATGGAAGTTTATATCGACGACATGCTTGTCAAATCCCTCAAAGCAAGGGATCACGTGTCACATCTCGAAGAATGCTTCGCACAACAAAACTCCCATAACATGAAGCTCAACCCGACGAAGTGCAGATTCGCCGTGGCATCAGGAGAATTCCTCGGCTACTTGGTCACCAACCGCGGTTTCGAAGCAAATCCAAAACAGATCAACGCTCTGATCGAGATGGCTTCGCCAAAGAATAAACGGGAAGTCCAAAGACTGACCGGCAGAATCGCAGCACTTAACCGATTTATCTCACGATCAACAGATAAGTGCCTGCCCTTCTACGACGTCCTGCGAGGAAATAAAAAGTTTGAATGGACGGAAGAGTGCGAAAACGCCTTCCAACAGCTGAAGCATTATTTAGCTACTCCTCCAGTCCTCGCAAAACCCGTGGAAGGAGAGCCTTTGTTCTTGTACATCGCGGTATCGGCAACAGCCGTAAGCGGAGTCCTGATCAGGGAAGAACGCGGGGAGCAGAAACCTATTTTTTACATAAGCAAAACCTTGCTGGATGCCGAATCTAGGTATCCGTTGATGGAAAAATTGGCATGCGCGGTCGTAACATCGGCCCGAAAACTACGACCATATTTCCAATCCCACACGATTGTTATCCTCACGACTTTTCCCTTACGGACAATTTTGCATAGCCCAAGTCAATCAGGCCGATTGGCGAAGTGGGCGGTCGAGTTGAGCGAGTATGACATCGAATACCGACCAAGGACGAGCGCAAAATCACAGGTGCTCGCGGACTTTTTGGTCGAACTTCCAACGGGAGCAATAACCAACGAGGAACCAAATTCCACCTGGCTCCTCCACGTCGACGGATCTTCATCCAAGCAAGGATCGGGTATCGGGATCCGTCTCACATCTCCAACAAGCGAGATCCTGGAACAATCGTTCAGACTGGAATTCCATGCCTCAAACAACGAGGCCGAATACGAAGCATTGATCGCAGGTCTACGTTTGGCTCACGGCTTAAAAATACGCAATCTCCACGCTTACTGCGACTCCCAGTTAGTGGCCAGTCAATTCAGCGGAGAATATGAAGCCAGAGACGAACGGATGGACGCGTACCTCAAACTGGTCCAAGGTCTAGCTCAAGACTTCGACTGTTTCGCCCTTACCCGGATCCCCCGTTCCGAGAATGTCCAGGCGGACGCCCTCGCGGCCTTAGCATCAAGTTCCGATCCAGGACTCAAAAGGGTAATTCCGGTCGAGTTCATCGAACATCCGAGTATCGGACCCCCAGTCGTTGTCAATCTCATAGAGGGTCAAGACGACGAGGAAGAAGAGATTACGATACCACCACCATCGGAGCAATCCGATTACGGTTGTGATACCCCATGGCTTCAGACGATTCGAGACTACATTATCGACGGGCAACTGCCCGCCGAAAAATGGTCAGCTCGCAAGATCCGAACACAGGCCGCACGCTACGTAACAGTGGACGGCGAAATCTACAAGTGGAGATTCTCCGGACCGCTCCTGACGTGCCTGGAAGGAGAAAAGGCGAGGAAAGTAATGGAGGAAATACATTCCGGCTCATGCGGCAACCATTCCGGCGGAAGATCACTAGCCGTGAAAATCAAACGCCACGGGTACTATTGGCCAACAATGATCGGAGATTGCGAAAAATTCGCACGAAAATGCGAAAAATGCCAAAGGCATGCGCCAACTATCCGACAACCCGCCGAAGTTCTTTCCTCCATCACGTCGCCTTATCCCTTTATGCGCTGGGCCATGGATATTGTCGGACCTCTGCATAATTCAAAGCAAAAGCGTTTCCTTCTAGTCCTTACCGATTTCTTCTCAAAATGGGTAGAGGCGGACTCGTACGCGAGTATAAAAGACGTCCAAGTCGAGAATTTCGTATGGAAAAACATCATCTGTAGGCATGGAGTTCCTTACGAAATCGTAACCGATAACGGGTCTCAATTTATTTCCACCCGATTCGAGGCATTCTGCGAAAAGTGGAAGATACGACTCAACAAGTCAACTCCCAGATATCCGCAGTGCAACGGACAGGCTGAAACAATCAACAAGACCATTCTCGACGGACTGAAGAAACGCTTGGAGGCCAAAAAAGGTAGATGGGCCGACGAACTCGAGGGAGTCCTCTGGTCTCACCGTACCACCCCAAGGCGAGCAACGGGAGAAACTCCCTTCGCCTTGGTATACGGCGCGGAGTGCATGATTCCCGCAGAAGTAGAATTTCCCGGTGTTCGAAGAAGGTTCTTACCCGAACGAGAGGAACTCAACAATGCTATGCTCTTGGACGATCTCGACCTCATTAACGAACGCCGGGATCGAGCGCTCATCCGAATTCAAAACTACCAGCACGCCGCTGCGAGATACTATAACTCCAACGTACGGAACCGAAGGTTCAATCAGGGAGATCTGGTCCTTCGCAAAGTCTTCCAAAACACCGCTGAACGAAACGCGGGAAAACTCGGAGCAAACTGGGAAGGTCCCTATAAAATCGAAAAAGTCGTCCGACCAGGTTCTTACGAAATAGCCAACATGCAGGGCATAAAAATCCCTAGAACCTGGAATGCGATGCATCTCAAAAAATACTATCACTAAACGAACCAACTCGCAATCACTGAACTACGAGACGGCTTGATCTCCGCAAGGAGTACGTAGGCAGTTTGCCGAAAGGCAAATTCAGCTGTCCTCCCTTATTAAAAAGGGGGGGAGTGGGTACGTATACTCGTATACTCCCAAAAAATCGAAAAACTTCTTACCGCACTTTTGGTGTTTTCGACTTATCAAAACATCCTCACCCGCGAAATCGCAACGAGGTCTTCGGAAATTGGTCGGCCGCTTGGGAGAATCGAACCTTTAGCATCGCGAGACGTCGCAAAAGATGCCTCAAAATTGGTTTCTTCCGAGCAAACGAAATCTCCGCAAAAAGACACATATATGCACACATTAACATTTATTTTGCGCAAATTAATCAAAACAACGGCACACGCCACCAAGTCCGATGCTGATCACATCGAACTCACAAACGTCCTAAACAGACATAGCCATCTCATGGAGATGACTCTCTTACATCCGACACAAGGATAATAGCGCTATAAAAGAAATCCGAAATTTTGGTCTAGCACTTCCGGTCTCCGGAGAGATGCTCGATTCGTATCAAACAAGTCGTATAAGCCGAGAACTTTTCGCGGACTTTACATCGATACGAATCAGGAAGAAATCGCGACAGGAAAAACGATAGCCGGTTAGTCACCGCACAATCCTTAAACCGAAAGTAAACCTAGGTCTTGCCCTAAACCCAGCGCACTGGTCTCTAACATCTCAAAGGCATGATATCGAAAGATAAGAGATTCTTAAACCACGCCTCTATGTTTACGTTCGATACCTTCAGCGCCCCCGCAGAGTTCACATCTCGCGGAAGAACTCTCGAAACAGGTCTCGAATAAAACATTTCACAATCGAAGAAGGATATGAGACGACAACTCATCACCTTCCTCCCCACTATTCACAAATTCATAAAAACGTTATCCGATTATCATACCATAAAGCCGCGGAGCGGCAGGGATTCAAAGCCACACACGGCCAGTCCCGAAATACAAACAAGGCCATTCAAGGCCGAAGCATAAAGACATTAAAAAAAACAACAAATCTCTCGCAAGAGATCTAACCCAAGTCACCCTCAGAACTTACGCTCCCTCTTCACCCGCCGCCTCGTCCGAGCCTGGAGCCGCGTCGCTTCCGTTCTCTCCGACCATCGGATCTTTCCCCTCTGGGTCTTCTGGACACGTCGGAAGGAAGCAAGCGGATTTTAGGTCGGCCAGGATGAGACCGAAATCGCCATCCTCGGCCGCCATATCTCCCTTGCAGCCGGACAGTCGGGCCTCTTCGGCCTCCAAGGTCGGGGGAGTCTCACTTTGGAACGACCGAACCACGGCCATCCCGCCCTCAATCGTCGCCAAAGCGAAATCCCTGCTCCGGATACACTCGAGGGAACCCAGGGAAGCAGAAATCTTCGCCAAGCGAGCCTGAAACTCCGCACGAAGGGCATCCGTAGCCTCTTGGATCCCGCGGCGCGCTAGTCCAGCGTCACTCTCGATCTGACGCTGGAGTCGACGCACCTCCGAGGATTTGGCCTTCCTGGTTTTCTTTTCCTTAAGCAAGGAACTCGCCGTCTTCCCGAGGTCCCTCTCAAGCTCTCCTATCGCAACCTCGAGCTTCGACACTTTCGCAGAGTGAGAGTCCTCGACAGCCGTCAACATAGCCTCGGTTTCGGACCATCTGCCCTGAAGCTCCACCAACTCCCCGGAAAGACGACTGGTCTCAGAACCACATTCGCTGATCATCCCATCGATCAACGATATGAACTGCGAACGGTAAAAAATTCTTAAGACTAAGTCCATGAAAAGAATGCACGAAAGACGATCGAGAATTCAAACAAGAAACAAACCTTTCCGCGAAGTCCCGATGCTAGGCTCGACCCACCTCGCTGCGAAGTCTCCCCGTCACCGCTCTTGGCCAGTTTCCTCTTCCGACTCTTAGGCTGAGTAGCCTGGACAGCGCTAGGAGCACGCAATGCCAGAACGATTTCTTTTCTGGCTGGAGGCGGAGGCATAGAGTCAGCGGCCTTCTCTTTGTCCTCGACGAGGATCGGAGTCGTGGAAGATCCCGCAGGTAGGACTTGCGGGGGAGGAGCCGCGACGCCGGTCCCATGACACGGGGCAACGACCTGCGCGGAGGAAGACGGAAACTCGGAGCCAGTCTGAGCCAATTCTTTCTCGGCTTGGCGACGAACTAGTTTCTCTCGGAAAGAAAGATGACCGGCAACACAAGCCGGCACTTCCGCCGGAGAAGTTGGAACCGGAGCCGGAGAAGTGGCCTCACCCATCTCGACGTCGGAATCCTTCTTATCACCTTGGGAGGAAGACATGTTGAAAGGAAAGTTATGAAACTAGAGAGGTTTTTGAAGAAAATGAAGGAGGAAAGGTGTGAAGAAAATGAATGACAAGAGCTCACTACTTATAGAAGTATGGGTTCGGAATGTCGCCTCGACAACTTTTTTCCGCGGAGTTTTAACTGTAAATTTCGTCCAATACACTTAACCTTGTCAAAGTCATCTATCCGCCCGCTAGAGTCACAACTCTAACGGGCTGGGGGGCTAACTGTTGGGGTCAAAAACGGTTACGACAAATTTAACATTCAAAACGTCCGAAGAAGAAAATAAGAGTTTCTCCGAAGAGTACTTTTCGAAATAGATTCTTCCTTACGAAAAAGCTTGGCGGAAGAAAGAATCGAGACGTCCGACGAAAGCTCGAAACAGGTCGTTACGCAGCGACCGAACTCCGCCCGCTCGGTCGCTACGTAGCGACCGAGCGATCGTCCCGCTCGGTCGCTACGTAGCGACCGAGCGATCGTCCCGCTCGGTCGCTACGTAGCGACCGAGCTCGAGCCAAAGCTCGGTCGCTACGTAGCGACCGAGCTCGAGCCAAAGCTCGGTCGCTACGTAGCGACCGAGCGATCGTCCCGCTCGGTCGCTACGTAGCGACCGAGCTCGAGCCGAAGCTCGGTCGCTACGTAGCGACCGAGCTCGAGCCAAAGCTCGGTCGCTACGTAGCGACCGAGCGATCGTCCCGCTCGGTCGCTACGTAGCGACCGAGCTCGAGCCGAAGCTCGGTCGCTACGTAGCGACCGAGCGATCGTCCCGCTCGGTCGCTACGTAGCGACCGAGCGATCGTCCCGCTCGGTCGCTACGTAGCGACCGAGCTCGAGCCAAAGCTCGGTCGCTACGTAGCGACCGAGCGATCGTCCCGCTCGGTCGCTACGTAGCGACCGAGCTCGAGCCAAAGCTCGGTCGCTACGTAGCGACCGAGCGATCGTCCCGCTCGGTCGCTACGTAGCGACCGAGCTCAAGCCGAAGCTCGGTCGCTACGTAGCGACCGAGCACTCGTTTCGCTCGGTCGCTACATAGCGACCGGGCTCGAGCCAAAGTTCGGTCGCTGTGTAGCGATTGAACCTTTCCGAACATCGATACGACACCAGTCCTTGCATTCTCGTCAAACCTTCGAATGCTATCTCCCGAAGACCGTAGCAAGCTCAGTCTATGTTTCCCGCTATTCTAATTCATCGATCAAACTTCGCGGATTAGAAACCGCGGAAAACTCGTAGTAAACGTGTCGAGTCGGAAGACGGCCCAAAGGGACCTAAAACACGACTCGAGGCCCATCCTACGATTTTTCCTAACCAAAAGCCCGTGAACCACAGCATGGTTCGCGCTTGGCCCGCGAGGAAGGATAAATGTCAAGTTTCCGCGGATAAATACGGAAGTTTTGAAGATAATTGTGAAGATCGGGAAAAATGGAATATCTCCATTTTTATGCTATGACGGCTTAAGGGCAGAAGAGTAAAAGCGTAAACCGACCTTGGAGCTAGTATATAAGGAGTCCTAGGCGAGGAGCAGAAGGGAGAACTTTTTCAGAGCAAACTTAGCACTTAGAGCGATTTAGGCAACTTTCCGTTTTTGTTATTTCGAGCTGCGACTCAATTAGGTTTAGCCGTCTTAGGGTTGCTAGAACTAGGAATCTCGCCGACAGCTCTCGAGCCCAGGCTAATACCTTGTTGTAACGTTCATACGCAGATTCGGAATAAGATCTACTTTGCTCTCTTTTCGATTTCTTATTTTTTATCGTTGTTATTCTCGTGTTCTGATTGCTTGACGTGTGGTAATTAACAGATATCCGGGTCCTCTGGGAAACTAGGGTTTTCTTAGTTTCCTTATTTAAACGGAAATCGACAGTGCGAATTTCGGTTCTCACACTTTTCATGATACATGGACATCGTTCTAATTTTTATCCATTAATTTAGCAAAACTGCAAATACTCCCTAAATCATTAGACTAACCACTATAAAATTGCTATTACCTAGAGAAACGGAGACAACAAAGGTTCCAAACCTCTTTGAAATTCCTCATATGTTATTAAATGATTCAACTATGCATTAAAACAGTATCGTCAAATTTTTTGAATTTTTCTCAAAATTAATGTGATGAAGTTTTCGGTACCCCTACGAAAATAGTGAGTTTTCGGTAAATGATCTATATATGAAGCATATAATCTTTTAATTGGTTTTAAATTTATAACCACATTATACATTTGTATTAATTTATGATAAACTCCTTTTCATGGTACATGGACATCGTTCTAATTTTTTATCCATTAATTTAGCAAAACTGCAAATACTCCCTAAATCATTGGACTAACCACTATAAAATGCTATTCCCTAGAGAAACGGAGACAATAAAAGGTTCCAAACCTCTTTGAACTTCATCATATGTTATTAAATGATTCAACTATGCATTAAAACAGTATTGTCTAATTTTTGAATTTTTCTCAAAATCTATATGATATTTTACACATCATCGTCCAGTGGACACTACTAAAACAATTTACAGAATTTTAATAAAAATATAAGAAAAGAAACCTTCGAATCTTGGCCTTTAAGCAACCTTTGGCTGAAGCGATTCTACTATTCTCTTCCACTTTTAACTATTTATTAGGATAAGACTTCTGCATAGCGCAAGATAAATTTATATAAAATTATTTAAGAAATATCGTGTAGAAAATAAAATTTATATTATTGATCAAATTAATATTTTGCCCTAAAAAAACAATTTTTATTTTTTTTGTTAATTACATAATTTGTTTGCTGATAAACTAATATCATTTTTAAAATATTTTAGGTAAAAAAAATTATTTATCGCATAAAACCTAACGTTTAGGCCGAAGAATCTCATGCCTATTATTTGGTTACAATGAAACTATGTCAGCTCGGTGTTATCATGATTTAATAATTTAAAAGTTAATTATGGTTATGAGAAGTTTACGTTCATGTGACAGTCCTATCTATCTTCGATATTATCCTCTTTGTGTCATTTTAGCTATTGCTCGATATAAAATATGATTTTGAGTTATTCTCATTTCTTTCTTTATTCTGCCATGAGATTAGAAAATGTTTAAGATTCAAAATTATTAAAGAGATACATACTTAGGTAAGATTTGCGCCTTGTGCTGAATAAATATTTATATTATTACTTATATACGAAAATAGTGAGTTTTCGGTAAATGCTCTAATATGAAGCCTATAATCTTTTAATTCGGTATAAAATTTATAACCATAATATACATTTGTATTATTTATGATAAACAACTTTTTTCATGGTACATGGACATCGTTCTAATTTTTTATCAATTAATTAGCAAAAAATAATACTCCCTAAATCATTGGACTAACCATTATAAAATTGATATTCCTTAGAGAAACGGAGTCAACAAAGGTTTCAAACCTCTTTGAACTTCATCATATTTTATTACATGATTCAAATATGTATTAAAACAGTATTCTCAATTTTTTGAATTTTCTCAAAATCTATGTGTACACCCCCCTACGAAAATAGTGAGTTTTCTGTAAATGATCTATATATGAAGCCTATAATCTTTTAATTCGTTTTAAAATTTATAACCACATTATACATTTGTATTAATTTATGATAAACTCCTTTTCATGGTACATGGACATCGTTCTAATTTTTTATCAATTAATTTAGCAAAACGGCAAATACTCCCTAAATCATTAGACTAACCACTATAAAATTGCTATTCCCTAAGAAAACGGAGACAACAAAGGTTCCAAACCTCTTGAACTTCATCATCTGTTATTCCATGATTCATACATGTATTAAAACAGTATTCTCAATTTTTTTGAATTTTTCTCAAAATCTATATGTACCCCCTACGAAAATAGTGAGTTTTCGGTAAATGATATATATATATGAAGCCTAAAATCTTTTAATTCTTTTTAAAATGTATAACCACATTATACATTTGTATTAATTTATGATTAACTACTTTTCATAGTACATGGACATCGTTCTAATTTTTTATCCATTAATTTAGCAAAACTGCAAATACTCCCGAAATCATTAAACTAACCACTATAAAATTGCTATTCCCTAGAGAAACGGACACAACAAAGGTTCTAAACCTCTTTGAACTTCATCATATGTTATTCCATGATTCATATATGTATTAAAACAGTATTCTCAATTTTTTTGAATTTTTCTCAAAATCTATATGTACCCCCTACGAAAATAGTGAGTTTTCGGTAAATGATATATATATTAAGCCTATAATCTTTAATTCGTTTTAAAATTTAGAACCACATTATACACTTGTATTAATTTATGATAAACTCATTTTCATAGTACATGGAAATCGTTCTAATTTTTTATCAATTAAATTAGCAAATCTGTAAATAATCCCTAAATCATTGGACTAACCACTACAAAATTGATATTCCTTAGAGAAACGGAACAACAAAGGTTCCAAACCTCTGTGAAACTTCATCATATTTTATTAACATGACCCAAATATGCATTAAAACAGTATTCTCAAATTTTTTGAATTTTTCTACCCCCTTACGAAAATGGTGAGTTTCCGGTAAATGATCTATATATGAAGCCTATAATTTTTAATTCGTTTTAAAATTTATAACCACATTATACATTTGTATTAGTTTATGATAAACTCCTTTTCATGGTACATGGACATCGTTCTAATTTTTTATCAATTAATTTAGCAAAAGTGCAAATACTCCTTAAATCATTGGACTAACCACTATAAAATTGTTATTCCCTAGAGAAACGGAGACAACAAAGGTTACAAACCTTTTTGAAGTTCTTCATATGTTATTCCATGATTCATATATGTATTAAAACAGTATTCTCAATTTTTTTGATTTTTTTCTCAAAATCTATGTGTACCCACCCCCCAACGAAAATAGTGAGTTTTCGTTAAATGCTCTATATATGTAGCCTATAATCTTTAAATTTGTTTTAAAATTTAAAACCACATTATACCTTTGTATTAATGTATGATAAACTTCTTTTCATGGTACATGGACATCGTTCTAATTTTTTATCCATTAATTTAGCAAAACTGAAAATACTCCTTATATCATTGGACTAATCACTATAAAATTGTTATTCCTTAGAGAAACGAAAACAAAAAAGGTTCCAAACCTCTTTGAACTTCATCATATGTTATTCCATGATTCATATATGTATTAAAACAGTATTCTCAAATTTTTTGAATTTTTCTCAAAATCTATGTGTACCCCCCTACGAAAATAGTGAGTTTTCTGTAAATGATCTATATATGAAGCCTATAATCTTTTAATTCGTTTTAAAATTTATAACCACATTATACATTTGTATTAATTTATGATAAACTTCTTTTCATGGTACATGGACATCGTTCTAATTTTTTATCCATTAATTTAGCAAAACTGCAAATACTCCTTATATCATTGGACTAATCACTATAAAATTGTTATTCCTTAGAGAAACGAAAACAACAAAGGTTCCAAACCTCTTTGAACTTCATCATATGTTATTCCATGATTCATATATGTATTAAACATATTCTCAAATTTTTTTGAATTTTTCTCAAATCTATGTGTACCCCCCTACCCCACGAATAGTGAGTTTTCTGTAAATGCTCTATATATGAAGCCTATAATCTTTTAATTCGTTTTAAAATTTATAACCACATTATACATTTGTATTAATTTATGATAAACTTCTTTTCATGGTACATGGACATCGTTCTAATTTTTTTATCCATTAATTTAGCAAAACTGCAAATACTCCTTATATCATTGGACTAATCACTATAAAATTGTTATTCCTTAGAGAAACGAAAACAACAAAGGTTCCAAACCTCTTTGAACTTCATCATATGTTATTCCATGATTCATATATGTATTAAAACAGTATTCTCAAATTTTTTGAATTTTTCTCAAAATCTATGTGTACCCCCCTACGAAAATAGTGAGTTTTCGGTAAATGCTCTATATATGAAGCCTATAATCTTTCAATTTGTTTTAAAATTTAAAACCACACTATACCTTTGTATTAATGTATGATAAACTTCTTTTCATGGTACATGGACATCGTTCTAATTTTTTATCCATTAATTTAGCAAAACTGTAAATACTCCCGAAATCATTCGACTAACCACTATAAAATTGTTATTCCCTAGAGAAACGGAGACAACAAAGGTTACAAACCTCTTTGAACTTCATCATATGTTATGACATGATTCAAATATGTATTAAAACAGTATTCTCAAAATTTTTGAATTTTTCTCAAAATCTATGTGTCCCCCCCTACGAAAATAGTGAGTTTTCGGTAAATGATATATATATTAAGCCTATAATCTTTAATTCGTTTTAAAATTTAGAACCACATTTTACTCTTGTATTAATTTATGATAAACTCCTTTTCATAGTACATGGAAATCGTTCTAATTTTTTATCAATTAAATTAGCAAATCTGTAAATAATCCCTAAATCATTGGACTAACCACTATAAAATTGATATTCCTTAGAGAAACGGAAACAACAAAGGTTCCAAACCTCTTTGAACTTCATCATATTTTATTACATGATTCAAATATGCATTAAAACAGTATTCTCAAATTTTTTGAATTTTTCTACCCCCTTACGAAAATGGTGAGTTTCCGGTAAATGATCTATATATGAAGCCTATAATCTTTTAATTCGTTTTAAAATTTATAACCACATTATACATTTGTATTAGTTTATGATAAACTCCTTTTCATGGTACATGGACATCGTTCTAATTTTTATCAATTAATTTAGCAAAAGTGAAAATACTCCTTAAATCATTGGACTAACCACTATAAAATTTGTTCCCCCTAGAAAAACGGTACAAAAAAAAAGGTAAAAAAACTTTTGAACTTCTTCAATTTTTTTTCCCTGATCAAAAAAAAAAAAAAAGTTTTTTTCAAAAAAATTATTTTAACACCACCCCCAACGAAAATAGTGAGTTTTAAAAAAATAAAAAAAAAAAAAAAAAAAATAAAAAATTAAAAAAAAAAAAAAAAAATTAAAATTTAACCTTTTAAATTAATTAAACGTCAAAAAAAAAAAAAAAAAAAAAAAAAAAAAAAAAAAAAAACCACTATAAAATTGCTATTCCCTAGAGAAACGAGACAAACAAGGTTCCAACCTTTTTGAACTTCTTCATATGTTATTCCATGATTCATATATGTATTAAAACAGTATTCTCAATTTTTTTGATTTTTTCTCAAAATCTATGTGTACCCACCCCCCAACGAAAATAGTGAGTTTTCGGTAAATGCTCTATATATGTAGCCTATAATCTTTAAATTTGTTTTAAAATTTAAAACCACATTATACCTTTGTATTAATGTATGATAAACTTCTTTTCATGGTACATGGACATCGTTCTAATTTTTTATCCATTAATTTAGCAAAACTGCAAATACTCACTAAATCATTGGACTAACCACTATAAAATTGCTATTCCCAAGAGAAACGGAGACAACAATGATTCCAAACCTCTTTGAACTTCATCATATTTTATTACAAGATTCAAATATGTATTAAAAAGTATTATCAAATTTTTGAATTTTTCTCAAAATCTATGTGTACCCCCCTACGAAAATAGTGAGTTTTCGGTAAATGCTCTATATATGAAGCCTATAATCTTTTAATTTGTTTTAAAATTTATAACCACATTATACATTGTATTAATTTATGATAAACTTCTTTTCATGGTACATGGACATCGTTCTAATTTTTATCCATTAATTTAGCAAAACTGCAAATACCCTTAATCATTGGACTAACCACTATAAAATTGTTATTCCCTAGAAAACGAAAACAACAAAGGTCCAACCTCTTTGAACTCATCATATTTTATTCATGATAAATATGTATTAAAACAGTAATTCTCAAATTTTTTGAATTTTCTCAAAATCTATGTGTACCCCCCTACGAAATAGTGAGTTTTCGGTAAATGCTCTATATATGAAGCCTATAATCTTTTAATTTGTTTTAAAATTTAAAACCACATTATACCTTTGTATTAATTATGATAAACTTCTTTCATGGTACATGGACATCGTTCTAATTTTTTATCCATTAATTAGCAAAACTGTAAATACTCCTAAATCATTGACTAACCACTATAAAATTGCTATTCCTAGAGAAACGGGAACAACAAAGGTTCCAAACCTCTTTGAACTTCATCATATGTTATTACATGATTCAAATATGTATTAAAACAGTATTCTCAAATTTTTGAATTTTTCTCAAAATCTATGTGTACCCCCCCTACGAAAATAGTGAGTTTTCGGTAAATGATATATATATGAAGCCTATAATCTTTAAATTTTGTTTAAAAATTTAAACCCACATTATACCTTTGTATTAATGTATGATAAACTTCTTTTCATGGTACATGGACATCGTTCTAATTTTTTATCCATTAATTTAGCAAAACTGCAAATACTCCCTAATCATTGGACTAACCACTATAAAATCTATTCCCTAGAGAAACGAGACAACAAGGTTCCAAACCTCTTTGAACTTCATCATATTTATTACATGATTCAAATGTATTAAAACAGTATTCTCAATTTTTTTGAATTTTTCTCAAAATCTATGTGTACCCCCTACGAAATAGTGAGTTTTCGGTAAATGCTCTATATATGAAGCCTATAATCTTTAATTCGTTTTAAATTTATAACCACATTATACATTTGTATTAATGTATGATAAACTCTTTTTCATGGTACATGGACATCGTTCTAATTTTTTATCCATTATTTAGCAAAACTGCAAATACTCCCTAAATCATTGGACTAACCACTATAAAATTGCTATTCCTTAGAGAAACGGAGACAACAAAGGTTCCAAACCTCTTTGAACTTCATCATATTTTATTACATGATTCAAATATGTATTAAAACAGTATTCTCAAATTTTTTTGAATTTTTCTCAAAATCTATGTGTACCCCCCTACGAAATAGTGAGTTTTCGGTAAATGCTCTATATATGAAGCCTATAATCTTAAATTCGTTTTAAAATTTAAAACCACATTATACATTTGTATTAATGTATGATAAACTCTTTTCATGGTACATGGACATCGTTCTAATTTTTTATATCCATTAATTTAGCAAAACTGCAAATACTCCCTAAATCATTGGACTAACCACTATAAAATTGCTATTCCCTAGAGAAACGGAGACAACAAAGGTTCCAAACCTCTTTGAACTTCATCATATGTTATTACATGATTCAACTATGCATTAAAACAGTATTCTCAAATTTTTTTGAATTTTTCTCAAATCTATGTATGTACCCCCCTACGAAAAGTGAGTTTTCGGTAAATGCTCTATATATGAAGCCTATAATCTTTTAATTCGTTTTAAAATTTATAACCACATTATACATTTTGTATTAATTTATGATAAACTTTTTTTCATGGTACATGGACATCGTTCTAATTTTTTATCATTATTTAGCAAAACTGCAAATACTCCCTAAATATTGGACTAACCACTATAAAATTGCTATTCCCTAGAGAAACGGAGACAACAAAGGTTCCAAACCTCTTTGAACTTCATCATATGTTATTACATGATTCAACTATGCATTAAAACAGTATTGTCAAATTTTTTGAATTTTTCTCAAAATCTATGTGTACCCCCCCACGAAAATAGTGAGTTTTCGGTAAATGCTCTATATATGAAGCCTATAATCTTTTAATTCGTTTTAAAATTTATAAACCACATTATACATTTGTATTAATTTATGATAAACTTTTTTCATGGTACATGGACATCGTTCTAATTTTTTATCATTAATTTAGCAAAACTTGCAATACTCCCTAAATCATTGGACTAACCACTATAAAATTGCTATTCCCTAGAGAAACGGAGACAACAAAGGTTCCAAACCTCTTTGAACTTCATCATATGTTTTACATGATTCAACTATGCATTAAAACAGTATGTCAAATTTTTTGAATTTTTCTCAAATCTATGTGTACCCCCCTACGAAAATAGTGAGTTTTCGGTAAATGCTCTATATATGAAGCCTATAATCTTTTAATTCGTTTTAAAATTTATAACCACATTATACATTTGTATTAATTTATGATAAACTCCTTTTCATGGTACATGGACATCGTTCTAATTTTTTATCCATTAATTTAGCAAAACTGCAATACTCCCTAAATCATTGGACTAACCACTATAAAATTGCTATTCCCTAGAGAAACGGAGACAACAAAGGTTCCAAACCTCTTTGAACTTCATCATATTTATTACATGATTCAAATATGTATTAAAACAGTATTCTCAATTTTTTGAATTTTTCTCAAAATCTATGTGTACCCCCCTACGAAAATAGTGAGTTTTCGGTAAATGCTCTATATATGAAGCCTATAATCTTTTAATTTCGTTTTAAAATTTATAACCACATTATACATTTGTATTAATTTATGATAAACTTCTTTTCATGGTACATGGACATCGTTCTAATTTTTTATCCATTAATTTAGCAAAACTGCAAATACTCCCTAAATCATTGGACTAACCACTATAAAATTGCTATTCCCTAGAGAAACGGAGACAACAAAGGTTCCAAACCTCTTTGAACTTCATCATATTTTATTAAATGATAAACTATGCATTAAAAAGTATTGTCAAATTTTTTTGAATTTTTTTCAAAATCTATGTGTACCCCCCCCTACGAAAATAGTGAGTTTTCGGTAAATGCTCTATATATGAAGCCTATAATCTTTTAATATTTCGTTTTAAAATTTATAACCACATTATACATTTTTATTAATTATGATAAACTTCTTTTCATGGTACATGGACATCGTTCTAATTTTTTTATCATTAATTAGCAAACTGCAAATACTCTAAAATCCTATAATCATCATTGGACTAACACTATAAAATTGCTATTCCTAGAGAAACGGAGACAACAAAGGTTCCAAACCTCTTTGAACTTCATCAATGTTATTAATGATTCAAATATGCATTAAAAAACGTATTGTCAAATTTTTTTGAATTTTCTCAAAATCTATGTGTACCCCCCTACGAAAATAGTGAGTTTTCGGTAAATGATATATAATGAAGCCTATAATCTTTTAATTCGTTTTAAAATTTATAACCACATTATACATTTGTATTAATTATGATAAACTCCTTTTCATGGTACATGGACATCGTTCTAATTTTTTATCATTAATTTAGCAAAACTGCAAATACTCCCTAAATCATTGGACTAACCACTATAAAATTGCTATTCCCTAGAGAAACGGAGACAACAAAGGTCCAAACCTCTTTGAACTTCATCATATGTTATTCCATGATTCATATATGTGTTAAAACAGTATTCTCAATTTTTTTGAATTTTTCTCAAAATCTATATGTACCCCCTACGAAAATAGTGAGTTTTCGGTAAATGATATATATATGAAGCCTATAATCTTTTAATTTCGTTTTAAAATTTATAAACACATTATACATTTGTATTAATTTATGATAAACTTCTTTTCATGGTACATGGACATCGTTCTAATTTTTTATCCATTAATTTAGCAAAACTAACAAATACTCCCTAAATCATTGGACTAACCACTATAAAATTGCTATTCCCTAGAGAAACGGAGACAACAAAGGTTCCAAACCTCTTTGAACTTCATCATATGTTATCCATGATTCAAATATGTATTAAAACAGTATTCTCAATTTTTTGAATTTTCTCAAAATCTATGTGTACCCCCTACGAAAATAGTGAGTTTTCGGTAAATGCTCTATATATGAAGCCTATTCTTTAATTCGTTTTAAAATTTTAACCACATTATACACTTGTATTAATTTATGAAAACTTCTTTCATGGTACATGGACATCGTTCTAATTTTTATAATTAATTTAGCAAAACTGTAAATACTCCCTAAATCATTGGACTAACCACTATAAAATTGCTATTCCTAGAGAAACGGAGACAACAAAGGTTCCAAACCTCTTTGAACTTCATCATATTTTATTACATGATTCAAATATGTATTAAAACAGTATTCTCAAATTTTTTGAATTTTTCTCAAAATATGTGTGTACCCCCTACGAAAATAGTGAGTTTTCGGTAAATGCTATATATGAAGCCTATAATCTTTTAATTCGTTTTAAATTTATAACCACATTATACATTTGTATTAATTTATGATAACTTCTTTTCATGGTACATGGACATCGTTCTAATTTTTTATCAATTAATTTAGCAAAACTGCAAATACTCCCTAAATCATTGGACTAACCACTATAAAATTGCTATTCCCTAGAGAAACGGAGACAACAAAGGTTCCAAACCTCTTTGAACTTCATCATATGTTATTACATGATTCAATATGTATTAAAACAGTATTCTCAATTTTTTTGATTTTTTCTCAAAATCATGTGTATGTGTACCCCCCCCCAACGAAAATAGTGAGTTTTCGGTAAATGCTCTATATATGAAGCCTATAATCTTTAAATTGTTTTAAAATTTAAAACCACATTATACATTTGTATTAATGTATGATAAACTTCTTTTCATGGTACATGGACATCGTTCTAATTTTTTATCCATTAATTTAGCAAAACTGCAAATACTCCCTAATCATTGGACTAACCACTATAAAATTGCTATTCCCTAGAGAAACGGAAACAACAAAGGTTCCAAACCTCTTTGAACTTCATCATATTTTATTACATGATTCAAATATGTATAAAAAGTATTTTCAAATTTTTTGAATTTTTCTCAAAATCTATGTGTACCCCCCTACGAAAATAGTGAGTTTTCGGTAAATGCTCTATATATGAAGCCTATAATCTTTTAATTCGTTTTAAATTTATAACCACATTATACATTTGTATTAATTTATGATAAACTTCTTTTCATGGTACATGGACATCGTTCTAATTTTTTATCATTAATTTAGCAAAACTGCAAATACTCCCTAAATCATTGGACTAACCACTATAAAATTGCTATTCCCTAGAGAACGGAGACAACAAAGGTTCCAAACCTCTTTGAACTTCATCATATGTTATTACATGATTCAAATATGTATTAAAACAGTATTCTCAATTTTTTGAATTTTCTCAAAATCTATGTGTACCCCCCTACGAAAATAGTGAGTTTTCGGTAAATGCTCTATATATGAAGCCTATAATCTTTAAATTTGTTTTAAAATTTAAACCACATTATACCTTTGTATTAATGTATGATAACTTCTTTCATGGTACATGGACATCGTTCTAATTTTTATCCATTAATTTAGCAAAACTGAAATAATACTCCCTAAATCATTGGACTAACCACTATAAAATTGCTATTCCCTAGAGAAACGGAGACAACAAAGGTTCCAAACCTCTTTGAACTTCATCATATTTTATTACATGATTCAATATGTATTAAAACAGTATTGTCAAATTTTTTTGAATTTTTTCAAAATCTATGTGTACCCCCTACGAAAATAGTGAGTTTTCGGTAAATGCTCTATATATGAAGCCTATAATCTTTTATTTCGTTTTAAAAATTTATACCACATTATACATTTGTATTAATTATGATAAACTCCTTTTCATGGTACATGGAAATCGTTCTAATTTTTTATTCCATTAATTTAGCAAAACTGTAAATATCCTAAATCATGGACTAAACCACTATAAAATGCTATTCCTTAAGAAACGGAGACAACAAAGGTTCCAACCTCTTTGACTTGAACATTCATCTATATTTTTTATTACATGATTCTAAGAGTATTAAAACAAGTATTCCTCAAATTTTTTTGAATTTTTATGTACCCCCTTACGAAAATGGTGAGTTTTTTCCGTAATGACTATATATGAAGCCTATAATCTGTTAATATTCGTTTTAAAATTTATAACCACATTATACAG
>NW_026017030.1:0-24012 GCF_020379485.1 Brassica napus
ACATGGGCATCGGTTTAAAATTTTTGTCAATTAATTTAGTAAAACTTCATATACTACTTCCCTAATTGGTGGACTAACCACTATAAAATCGCTATTTCTAGGAATGGAGACAACAAAAGTCCAACCTCTTTGACCTTCATCATATGTTAGTGAAGGATGCACTATATGCATTAAAAGAAACAGATTTTTCTCAAATTTTTGAATTTTTTTTCGGAATCTATAGGCATATGATAATTGGGTTGTTTTAAAATTTCTAAACACATTCTAATTCTATTTGTTATTAATGTATATTAAACTCATTTTCATGGTACATGGGCATCGTTTAATTTTTTGTCAATTAATTTAGTAAAACTTCATAATACTACTCCTAAATTGGTGGACTAACCACTATAAAATCGCTATTTTCTAGAAAACGGAGACAACAAAAGTTCCAAACCTCTTGACCTTCATCATATGTTAGTGAAGGATGCAACTATGCATTAAAACAAAATTTTTCATATTTTTGAATTTTTCTCAAAATCTATGGGCTAACCCCTACGAAAATACTGAATTTTTCGGTAAATGCTATAATAATGAAGCATATGATCTTGGGGTTTTTTTAAAATTTCTAAACACATTCTACATTTTATTAATGTATATTAAACTCATTTTCATGGTACATGGGCATCGTTTTAATTTTTTGTCAATTTAAGTAAAAACTTCATAATACTCCCTAAATTGGTGGACTAACCACTATAAAATCGCTATTTTCTAGGGAATGAGACAAAACAAAAGTTCCAAACCTCTTTGACCTTCATCATATGTTAGTGAAGGATGCAACTATGCATTAAAACAATTTTTCATATTTTGAATTTTTCTCAAAATCTATGGGCTATATGATAATATGGGTTGTTTTTAAAATTTCTAAACACATTCTACATTTTTATTAATGTATATTAAACTCATTTTCATGGTACATGGCATCGTTTTAATTTTTTGTCAATTAATTTAGTAAAACTTCATAATACTCCTAAATTGGTGGACTAACCACTATAAAATCGCTATTTTCTAGAAAACGGAGACAACAAAAGTTCCAAACCTCTTGACCTTCATCATATGTTAGTGAAGGATGCAATTATGCATTAAAACAATTTTTCATATTTTTGAATTTTTCTCAAAATCTATGGGCTAACCCCTACGAAAATACTGAATTTTTCGGTAAATGCTCTAATAATGAAGCATATGATTTTGGGGTTGTTTTAAAATTTCTAAACACATTCTACACATTTTTATTAATGTATATTAAACTCATTTTCATGGTACATGGGCATCGTTTTAATTTTTTGTCAATTAATTTAGTAAAACTTCATAATACTCTCCTAAATTGGTGGACTAACCACTATAAAATCGCTATTTCTCTAGAAAACGGAGACAAAAAAGTTCCAAACCTCTTTGACCTTCATCATATGTTAGTGAAGGATGCAACTATGCATTAAAACAAAATTTTCATATTTTTGAATTTTTCTCAAAATCTATGGCTAACCCCTACGAAAATACTGAATTTTTCGGTAAATGCTCTAATAATGAAGCATATGATCTTTGGGTTTGTTTTAAATTTCTAAACACATTCTACATTTTTATTAATGTATATTAAACTCATTTTCATGGTACATGGGCATCGTTTTAATTTTTTGTCAATTAAATTAGTAAAACTTCATAACTTCCTAAATTGGTGGACTAACCACTATAAAATCGCTATTTTCTAGGAAAATGGAGACAACAAAAGTTCCAAACCTCTTTGACCTTCATCATATGTTAGTGAAGGATGCAATATGCATTAAAACAGATTTTTCATATTTTTGAATTTTTCTCAAAATCTATGGGCTAACCCCTACGAAAATACTGAATTTTTCGGTAAATGCTCTAATAATGAAGCATATGATCTTTGGGGTTGTTTTAAAATTTCTAAACACATTCTACATTTTTATTAATGTATATTAAACTCATTTTCATGGTACATGGGCATCGTTTAATTTTTTGTCAATTAATTAGTAAAACTTCATAATACTCCCTAAATTGGTGGACTAACCACTATAAAATCGTTATTCTCTAGAAACACGGAGACAAAAAAGGTCCCAAACCTCTTTGACCTTCATCATATGTTAGTGAAGGATGCAACTATGCATTAAAACAAAATTTTCATATTTTTGAATTTTTCTCAAAATCTATGGGCTAACCCCTACGAAAATACTGAATTTTTCGGTAAATGCTCTAATAATGAAGCATATGATCTTTGGGGTTGTTTTAAAATTTCTAAACACATTCTACATTTTTATTAATGTATATTAAACTCATTTTCATGGTACATGGGCATCGTTTTAATTTTTTGTCAATTAATTTAGTAAAACTTCATAATACTCCCTAAATTGGTGGACTAACCACTATAAAATCGCTATTCTCTAGAAACACGGAGACAAAAAGGTCCAAACCTCTTTGACCTTCATCATATGTTAGTGAAGGATGCAACTATGCATTAAAACAAAATTTTCATATTTTTGAATTTTCTCAAAATCTATGGGCTAACCCCTACGAAAATACTGAATTTTTCGGTAAATGCTCTAATAATGAAGCATATGATCTTTGGGGTTGTTTTAAAATTTCTAAACACATTCTACATTTTTATTAATGTATATTAAACTCATTTTCATGGTACATGGGCATCGTTTTAATTTTTTGTCAATTAATTAGTAAAACTTCATAATACTTCCTAAATTGGTGGACTAACCACTATAAAATCGCTATTTCTAGGAAATGGAGACAACAAAGTTCCAAACCTCTTTGACCTTCATCATATGTTAGTGAAGGATGCAACTATGCATTAAAACAATTTTTCATATTTTTGAATTTTTCTCAAAATCTATGGGCTAACCCCTACGAAAATACTGAATTTTTCGGTAAATGCTCTAATAATGAAGCATATGATCTTGGGGTTGTTTTAAAATTTCTAAACACATTCTACATTTTTATTAATGTATATTAAACTCATTTTCATGGTACATGGGCATCGTTTTAATTTTTGTCAATTAATTTAGTAAAACTTCATAATACTTCCTAAATTGGTGGACTAACCACTATAAAATCGCTATTTTCTAGGGAAATGGAGACAACAAAAGTTCCAAACCTCTTTGACCTTCATCATATGTTAGTGAAGGATGCAACTATGCATTAAAACAGATTTTTCATATTTTGAATTTTTCTCAAAATCTATGGGCTAACCCCTACGAAAATACTGAATTTTTCGGTAAATGCTCTAATAATGAAGCATATGATCTTTGGGGTTGTTTTAAAATTTCTAAACACATTCTACATTTTTATTAATGTATATTAAACTCATTTTCATGGTACATGGGCATCGTTTTAATTTTTGTCAATTAATTTAGTAAAACTTCATAATACTCTCTAAATTGGTGGACTAACCACTATAAAATCGCTATTCTCTAGAAAACGGAGACAAAAAGTTCCAAACCTCTTTGACCTTCATCATATGTTAGTGAAGGATGCAACTATGCATTAAAAAATTTTCATATTTTTGAAATTTTCTCAAAATCTATGGGCTAACCCCTACGAAAATACTGAATTTTTCGGTAAATGCTCTAATAATGAAGCATATGATCTTGGGGTTGTTTTAAAATTTCTAAACACATTCTACATTTTTATTAATGTATATTAAACTCATTTTCATGGTACATGGGCATCATTTTAAGTTTTTTGTCAATTAAATTAGTAAAACTTCATAATACTCCCTAAATTGGTGGACTAACCACTATAAAATAGTTATTCTCTAGAAACACGGAGACAAAAAGATCCCAAACCTCTTTGACCTTCATCATATGTTATTGAAGGATGCAACTATGCATTAAAAAAAATTCATATTTTTAAATTTTTCTCAAAATCTATGGGCTAACCCCTACGAAAATACTGAATTTTTCGGTAAATGCTCTAACAATGAAGCATATGATCTTTGGGGTTGTTTTAAAATTTCTAAACACATTCTACATTTTATTAATGTATATTAAACTCATTTTCATGGTACATGGGCATCGTTTTAATTTTTTGTCAATTAATTAGTAAAACTTCATAATACTTCCTAAATTGGTGGACTAACCACTATAAAATCGCTATTTTCTAGGGAAATGGAGACAACAAAAGTTCCAAACCTCTTTGACCTTCATCATATGTTAGTGAAGGATGCAATTATGCATTAAAACAGATTTTTCATATTTTTGAATTTTTCTCAAAATCTATGGGCTAACCCCTACGAAAATACTGAATTTTTCGGTAAATGCTCTAATAATGAAGCATATGATAATTGGGGTTGTTTTAAAATTTCTAAACACATTCTACATTTTTATTAATGTATATTAAACTCATTTTCATGGTACATGGGCATCGGTTTAATTTTTTGTCAATTAATTTAGTAAAACTTCATAATACTTCCTAAATTGGTGGACTAACCACTATAAAATCGCTATTTTCTAGGGAAATGGAGACAACAAAAGTTCCAAACCTCTTTGACCTTCATCATATGTTAGTGAAGGATGCAACTATGCATTAAAACAGATTTTTCATATTTTTGAATTTTTCTCAAAATCTATGGGCTAACCCCTACGAAAATACTGAATTTTTCGGTAAATGCTCTAATAATGAAGCATATGATCTTTGGGGTTGTTTTAAAATTTCTAAACACATTCTACATTTTTATTAATGTATATTAAACTCATTTTCATGGTACATGGGCATCGGTTTAATTTTTTGTCAATTAATTTAGTAAAACTTCATAATACTCCCTAAATTGGTGGACTAACCACTATAAAATCGCTATTCTCTAGAAAACGGAGACAAAAAAGTTCCAAACCTCTTTGACCTTCATCATATGTTAGTGAAGGATGCAACTATGCATTAAAAAAATTTTCATATTTTTAAATTTTTCTCAAAATCTATGGGCTAACCCCTACGAAAATACTGAATTTTTCGGTAAATGCTCTAATAATGAAGCATATGATAATTGGGGTTGTTTTAAAATTTCTAAACACATTCTACATTTTTATTAATGTATATTAAACTCATTTTCATGGTACATGGGCATCGTTTTAATTTTTTGTCAATTAATTTAGTAAAACTTCATAATACTCCCTAAATTGGTGGACTAACCACTATAAAATCGTTATTCTCTAGAAACACGGAGACAAAAAAGTTCCCAAACCTCTTTGACCTTCATCATATGTTAGTGAAGGATGCAACTATGCATTAAAACAAAATTTCATATTTTTGAATTTTTCTCAAAATCTATGGGCTAACCCCTACGAAAATACTGAATTTTTCGGTAAATGCTCTAATAATGAAGCATATGATCTTTGGGGTTGTTTTAAAATTTCTAAACACATTCTACATTTGTATTAATGTATATTAAACTCATTTTCATGGTACATGGGCATCGTTTTAATTTTTTGTCAATTAAATTAGTAAAACTTCATAATACTTCCTAAATTGGTGGACTAACCACTATAAAATCGCTATTTTCTAGGGAAATGGAGACAACAAAAGTTCCAAACCTCTTTGACCTTCATCATATGTTAGTGAAGGATGCAATTATGCATTAAAACAGATTTTCATATTTTTGAATTTTTCTCAAAATCTATGGGCTAACCCCTACGAAAATACTGAATTTTTCGGTAAATGCTCTAATAATGAAGCATATGATCTTGGGGTTGTTTTAAAATTTCTAAACACATTCTACATTTTTATTAATGTATATTAAACTCATTTTCATGGTACATGGGCATCGTTTTAATTTTTTGTCAATTAATTTAGTAAAACTTCATAATACTTCCTAAATTGGTGGACTAACCACTATAAAATCGCTATTTTCTAGGGAAATGGAGACAACAAAAGTTCCAAACCTCTTTGACCTTCATCATATGTTAGTGAAGGATGCAACTATGCATTAAAACAGATTTTTCATATTTTTGAATTTTTCTCAAAATCTATGGGCTAACCCCTACGAAAATACTGAATTTTTCGGTAAATGCTCTAATAATGAAGCATATGATCTTGGGGTTGTTTTAAAATTTCTAAACACATTCTACATTTTTATTAATGTATATTAAACTCATTTTCATGGTACATGGGCATCGGTTTAATTTTTTGTCAATTAATTTAGTAAAACTTCATAATACTTCCTAAATTGGTGGACTAACCACTATAAAATAGTTATTCTCTAGAAACACGGAGACAAAAAAGTTCCAAACCTCTTTGACCTTCATCATATGTTAGTGAAGGATGCAACTATGCATTAAAAAAATTTTCATATTTTTGAATTTTTCTCAAAATCTATGGGCTAACCCCTACGAAAATACTGAATTTTTCGGTAAATGCTCTAATAATGAAGCATATGATCTTTGGGGTTGTTTTAAAATTTCTAAACACATTCTACATTTTATTAATGTATATTAAACTCATTTTCATGGTACATGGGCATCGTTTTAATTTTTTGTCAATTAATTAGTAAAACTTCATAATACTTCCTAAATTGGTGGACTAACCACTATAAAATCGCTATTTTCTAGGGAAATGGAGACAACAAAAGTTCCAAACCTCTTTGACCTTCATCATATGTTAGTGAAGGATGCAATTATGCATTAAAACAGATTTTTCATATTTTTGAATTTTTCTCAAAATCTATGGGCTAACCCCTACGAAAATACTGAATTTTTCGGTAAATGCTCTAATAATGAAGCATATGATCTTTGGGGTTGTTTTAAAATTTCTAAACACATTCTACATTTTTATTAATGTATATTAAACTCATTTTCATGGTACATGGGCATCGTTTTAATTTTTTGTCAATTAATTTAGTAAAACTTCATAATACTTCCTAAATTGGTGGACTAACCACTATAAAATCGCTATTTTCTAGGGAAATGGAGACAACAAAAGTTCCAAACCTCTTTGACCTTCATCATATGTTAGTGAAGGATGCAATTATGCATTAAAACAGATTTTTCATATTTTTGAATTTTTCTCAAAATCTATGGGCTAACCCCTACGAAAATACTGAATTTTTCGGTAAATGCTCTAATAATGAAGCATATGATAATTGGGGTTGTTTTAAAATTTCTAAACACATTCTACATTTTTATTAATGTATATTAAACTCATTTTCATGGTACATGGGCATCGGTTTAATTTTTTGTCAATTAATTTAGTAAAACTTCATAATACTCCCTAAATTGGTGGACTAACCACTATAAAATATTATTCTCTAGAAACACGGAGACAAAAAAGTTCCAAACCTCTTTGACCTTCATCATATGTTAGTGAAGGATGCAACTATGCATTAAAACAAAATTTTCATATTTTTGAATTTTTCTCAAAATCTATGGGCTAACCCCTACGAAAATACTGAATTTTTCGGTAAATGCTCTAATAATGAAGCATATGATCTTTGGGGTTGTTTTAAAATTTCTAAACACATTCTACATTTGTATTAATGTATATTAAACTCATTTTCATGGTACATGGGCATCGTTTTAATTTTTTGTCAATTAAATTTGTAAAACTTCATAATACTTCCTAAATTGGTGGACTAACCACTATAAAATCGCTATTTTCTAGGGAAATGGAGACAACAAAAGTTCCAAACCTCTTTGACCTTCATCATATGTTAGTGAAGGATGCAATATGCATTAAAACAGATTTTTCATATTTTTGAATTTTTCTCAAAATCTATGGGCTAACCCCTACGAAAATACTGAATTTTTCGGTAAATGCTCTAATAATGAAGCATATGATCTTTGGGGTTGTTTTAAAATTTCTAAACACATTCTACATTTTTATTAATGTATATTAAACTCATTTTCATGGTACATGGGCATCGTTTTAATTTTTTGTCAATTAATTTAGTAAAACTTCATAATACTCCTAAATTGGTGGACTAACCACTATAAAATCGCTATTTCTAGGGAAATGGAGACAACAAAGTTCCAAACCTCTTTGACCTTCATCATATGTTAGTGAAGGATGCAACTATGCATTAAAACAGATTTTTCATATTTTTGAATTTTTCTCAAAATCTATGGGCTAACCCCTACGAAAATACTGAATTTTTCGGTAAATGCTCTAATAATGAAGCATATGATAATTGGGGTTGTTTTAAAATTTCTAAACACATTCTACATTTTTATTAATGTATATTAAACTCATTTTCATGGTACATGGGCATCGGTTTAATTTTTTGTCAATTAATTTAGTAAAACTTCATAATACTCCCTAAATTGGTGGACTAACCACTATAAAATAGTTATTCTCTAGAAACACGGAGACAAAAAAGTTCCCAACCCTCTTTGACCTTCATCATATGTAAGTGAAGGATGCAACTATGCATTAAAACAAAATTTCATATTTTTGAATTTTTCTCAAAATCTATGGGCTAACCCCTACGAAAATACTGAATTTTTCGGTAAATGCTCTAATAATGAAGCATATGATCTTTGGGGTTGTTTTAAAATTTCTAAACACATTCTACATTTGTATTAATGTATATTAAACTCATTTTCATGGTACATGGGCATCGTTTTAATTTTTTGTCAATTAATTTAGTAAAACTTCATAATACTTCCTAAATTGGTGGACTAACCACTATAAAATCGCTATTTTCTAGGGAAATGGAGACAACAAAAGTTCCAAACCTCTTTGACCTTCATCATATGTTAGTGAAGGATGCAATTATGCATTAAAACAGATTTTTCATATTTTTGAATTTTTCTCAAAATCTATGGGCTAACCCCTACGAAAATACTGAATTTTTCGGTAAATGCTATAATAATGAAGCATATGATAATGGGGTTGTTTTAAAATTTCTAAACACATTCTACATTTTTATTAATGTATATTAAACTCATTTTCATGGTACATGGGCATCGTTTAATTTTTGTCAATTAATTTAGTAAAACTTCATAATACTCCCTAAATTGGTGGACTAACCACTATAAAATAGTTATTCTCTAGAAACACGGAGACAAAAAGGTTCCAAACCTCTTTGACCTTCATCATATGTTAGTGAAGGATGCAACTATGCATTAAAACAAAATTTTCATATTTTTGAATTTTTCTCAAAATCTATGGGCTAACCCCTACGAAAATACTGAATTTTTCGGTAAATGCTCTAATAATGAAGCATATGATCTTTGGGGTTGTTTTAAAATTTCTAAACACATTCTACATTTGTATTAATGTATATTAAACTCATTTTCATGGTACATGGGCATCGTTTTAAGTTTTTTGTCAATTAAATTAGTAAAACTTCATAATACTTCCTAAATTGGTGGACTAACCACTATAAAATCGCTATTTTCTAGGGAAATGGAGACAACAAAAGTTCCAAACCTCTTTGACCTTCATCATATGTTAGTGAAGGATGCAATTATGCATTAAAACAGATTTTTCATATTTTTGAATTTTTCTCAAAATCTATGGGCTAACCCCTACGAAAATACTGAATTTTTCGGTAAATGCTCTAATAATGAAGCATATGATCTTTGGGGTTGTTTTAAAATTTCTAAACACATTCTACATTTTTATTAATGTATATTAAACTCATTTTCATGGTACATGGGCATCGTTTAATTTTTTGTCAATTAATTTAGTAAAACTTCATAATACTCCCTAAATTGGTGGACTAACCACTATAAAATCGTTATTCTCTAGAAACACGGAGACAAAAAAGGTCCCAAACCTCTTTGACCTTCATCATATGTTAGTGAAGGATGCAACTATGCATTAAAACAAAATTTTCATATTTTTGAATTTTTCTCAAAATCTATGGGCTAACCCCTACGAAAATACTGAATTTTTCGGTAAATGCTCTAATAATGAAGCATATGATCTTTGGGGTTGTTTTAAAATTTCTAAACACATTCTACATTTGTATTAATGTATATTAAACTCATTTTCATGGTACATGGGCATCGTTTTAATTTTTTGTCAATTAATTAGTAAAACTTCATAATACTTCCTAAATTGGTGGACTAACCACTATAAAATCGCTATTTTCTAGGGAAATGGAGACAACAAAAGTTCCAAACCTCTTTGACCTTCATCATATGTTAGTGAAGGATGCAATTATGCATTAAAACAGATTTTTCATATTTTTGAATTTTTCTCAAAATCTATGGGCTAACCCCTACGAAAATACTGAATTTTTCGGTAAATGCTCTAATAATGAAGCATATGATAATTGGGGTTGTTTTAAAATTTCTAAACACATTCTACATTTTTATTAATGTATATTAAACTCATTTTCATGGTACATGGGCATCGGTTTAATTTTTTGTCAATTAATTTAGTAAAACTTCATAATACTCCCTAAATTGGTGGACTAACCACTATAAAATAGTTATTCTCTAGAAACACGGAGACAAAAAAGTCCCAAACCTCTTTGACCTTCATCATATGTTAGTGAAGGATGCAACTATGCATTAAAACAAATTTTCATATTTTTGAATTTTTCTCAAAATCTATGGGCTAACCCCTACGAAAATACTGAATTTTTCGGTAAATGCTCTAATAATGAAGCATATGATCTTTGGGGTTGTTTTAAAATTTCTAAACACATTCTACATTTTATTAATGTATATTAAACTCATTTTCATGGTACATGGGCATCGTTTTAATTTTTTGTCAATTAATTTAGTAAAACTTCATAATACTTCCTAAATTGGTGGACTAACCACTATAAAATCGCTATTTTCTAGGGAAATGGAGACAACAAAAGTTCCAAACCTCTTTGACCTTCATCATATGTTAGTGAAGGATGCAACTATGCATTAAAACAGATTTTTCATATTTTTGAATTTTTCTCAAAATCTATGGGCTAACCCCTACGAAAATACTGAATTTTTCGGTAAATGCTCTAATAATGAAGCATATGATCTTTGGGGTTGTTTTAAAATTTCTAAACACATTCTACATTTTTATTAATGTATATTAAACTCATTTTCATGGTACATGGGCATCGTTTTAATTTTTTGTCAATTAATTTAGTAAAACTTCATAATACTCCCTAAATTGGTGGACTAACCACTATAAAATAGTTATTCTCTAGAAACACGGAGACAAAAGGTTCCAAACCTCTTTGACCTTCATCATATGTTAGTGAAGGATGCAACTATGCATTAAAACAAAATTTTCATATTTTTGAATTTTTCTCAAAATCTATGGGCTAACCCCTACGAAAATACTGAATTTTTCGGTAAATGCTCTAATAATGAAGCATATGATCTTTGGGGTTGTTTTAAAATTTCTAAACACATTCTACATTTTTATTAATGTATATTAAACTCATTTTCATGGTACATGGGCATCGGTTTAATTTTTTGTCAATTAATTTAGTAAAACTTCATAATACTCCCTAAATTGGTGGACTAACCACTATAAAATCGTTATTCTCTAGAAACACGGAGACAAAAAAGGTCCCAAACCTCTTTGACCTTCATCATATGTTAGTGAAGGATGCAACTATGCATTAAAACAAAATTTTCATATTTTTGAATTTTTCTCAAAATCTATGGGCTAACCCCTACGAAAATACTGAATTTTTCGGTAAATGCTCTAATAATGAAGCATATGATCTTTGGGGTTGTTTTAAAATTTCTAAACACATTCTACATTTGTATTAATGTATATTAAACTCATTTTCATGGTACATGGGCATCGTTTTAATTTTTTGTCAATTAATTTAGTAAAACTTCATAATACTTCCTAAATTGGTGGACTAACCACTATAAAATCGCTATTTTCTAGGGAAATGGAGACAACAAAAGTTCCAAACCTCTTTGACCTTCATCATATGTTAGTGAAGGATGCAATTATGCATTAAAACAGATTTTTCATATTTTTGAATTTTTCTCAAAATCTATGGGCTAACCCCTACGAAAATACTGAATTTTTCGGTAAATGCTCTAATAATGAAGCATATGATAATTGGGGTTGTTTTAAAATTTCTAAACACATTCTACATTTTTATTAATGTATATTAAACTCATTTTCATGGTACATGGGCATCGTTTAATTTTTTGTCAATTAATTTAGTAAAACTTCATAATACTCCCTAAATTGGTGGACTAACCACTATAAAATAGTTATTCTCTAGAAACACGGAGACAAAAAAGTTCCCAAACCTCTTTGACCTTCATCATATGTTAGTGAAGGATGCAACTATGCATTAAAACAAATTTTCATATTTTTGAATTTTTCTCAAAATCTATGGGCTAACCCCTACGAAAATACTGAATTTTTCGGTAAATGCTCTAATAATGAAGCATATGATCTTTGGGGTTGTTTTAAAATTTCTAAACACATTCTACATTTGTATTAATGTATATTAAACTCATTTTCATGGTACATGGGCATCGTTTTAATTTTTTGTCAATTAAATTAGTAAAACTTCATAATACTTCCTAAATTGGTGGACTAACCACTATAAAATCGCTATTTTCTAGGGAAATGGAGACAACAAAAGTTCCAAACCTCTTTGACCTTCATCATATGTTAGTGAAGGATGCAATTATGCATTAAAACAGATTTTTCATATTTTTGAATTTTTCTCAAAATCTATGGGCTAACCCCTACGAAAATACTGAATTTTTCGGTAAATGCTCTAATAATGAAGCATATGATCTTTGGGGTTGTTTTAAAATTTCTAAACACATTCTACATTTTTATTAATGTATATTAAACTCATTTTCATGGTACATGGGCATCGGTTTAATTTTTTGTCAATTAATTTAGTAAAACTTCATAATACTCCCTAAATTGGTGGACTAACCACTATAAAATAGTTATTCTCTAGAAACACGGAGACAAAAAGGTTCCAAACCTCTTTGACCTTCGTCATATGTTAGTGAAGGATGCAACTATGCATTAAAACAAATTTTCATATTTTTGAATTTTTTCTCAAAATCTATGGGCTAACCCCTACGAAAATACTGAATTTTTCGGTAAATGCTCTAATAATGAAGCATATGATCTTTGGGGTTGTTTTAAAATTTCTAAACACATTCTACATTTGTATTAATGTATATTAAACTCATTTTCATGGTACATGGGCATCGTTTTAATTTTTTGTCTATTAAATTAGTAAAACTTCATAATACTTCCTAAATTGGTGGACTAACCACTATAAAATCGCTATTTTCTAGGGAAATGGAGACAACAAAGGTTCCAAACCTCTTTGACCTTCATCATATGTTAGTGAAGGATGCAATTATGCATTAAAACAGATTTTTCATATTTTTGAATTTTTCTCAAAATCTATGGGCTAACCCCTACGAAAATACTGAATTTTTCGGTAAATGCTCTAATAATGAAGCATATGATAATTGGGGTTGTTTTAAAATTTCTAAACACATTCTACATTTTTATTAATGTATATTAAACTCATTTTCATGGTACATGGGCATCGGTTTAATTTTTTGTCAATTAATTTAGTAAAACTTCATAATACTCCCTAAATTGGTGGACTAACCACTATAAAATAGTTATTCTCTAGAAACACGGAGACAAAAAAGGTCCCAAACCTCTTTGACCTTCATCATATGTTAGTGAAGGATGCAACTATGCATTAAAACAAAATTTTCATATTTTTGAATTTTTCTCAAAATCTATGGGCTAACCCCTACGAAAATACTGAATTTTTCGGTAAATGCTCTAATAATGAAGCATATGATCTTTGGGGTTGTTTTAAAATTTCTAAACACATTCTACATTTGTATTAATGTATATTAAACTCATTTTCATGGTACATGGGCATCGTTTTAATTTTTTGTCAATTAAATTAGTAAAACTTCATAATACTTCCTAAATTGGTGGACTAACCACTATAAAATCGCTATTTTCTAGGGAAATGGAGACAACAAAAGTTCCAAACCTCTTTGACCTTCATCATATGTTAGTGAAGGATGCAATTATGCATTAAAACAGATTTTTCATATTTTTGAATTTTTCTCAAAATCTATGGGCTAACCCCTACGAAAATACTGAATTTTTCGGTAAATGCTCTAATAATGAAGCATATGATAATTGGGGTTGTTTTAAAATTTCTAAACACATTCTACATTTTATTAATGTATATTAAACTCATTTTCATGGTACATGGTCATCGGTTTAATTTTTTGTCAATTAATTTAGTAAAACTTCATAATACTCCCTAAATTGGTGGACTAACCACTATAAAATCGCTATTCTCTAGAAACACGGAGACAAAAAAGGTCCCAAACCTCTTTGACCTTCATCATATGTTAGTGAAGGATGCAACTATGCATTAAAACAAAATTTTCATATTTTTGAATTTTTCTCAAAATCTATGGGCTAACCCCTACGAAAATACTGAATTTTTCGGTAAATGCTCTAATAATGAAGCATATGATCTTTGGGGTTGTTTTAAAATTTCTAAACACATTCTACATTTGTATTAATGTATATTAAACTCATTTTCATGGTACATGGGCATCGTTTTAATTTTTTGTCAATTAAATTAGTAAAACTTCATAATACTTCCTAAATTGGTGGACTAACCACTATAAAATCGCTATTTTCTAGGGAAATGGAGACAACAAAAGTTCCAAACCTCTTTGACCTTCATCATATGTTAGTGAAGGATGCAATTATGCATTAAAACAGATTTTTCATATTTTTGAATTTTTCTCAAAATCTATGGGCTAACCCCTACGAAAATACTGAATTTTTCGGTAAATGCTCTAATAATGAAGCATATGATAATTGGGGTTGTTTTAAAATTTCTAAACACATTCTACATTTTTATTAATGTATATTAAACTCATTTTCATGGTACATGGGCATCGGTTTAATTTTTTGTCAATTAATTTAGTAAAACTTCATAATACTCCCTAAATTGGTGGACTAACCACTATAAAATAGTTATTCTCTAGAAACACGGAGACAAAAAAGGTTCCAAACCTCTTTGACCTTCATCATATGTTAGTGAAGGATGCAACTATGCATTAAAACAAATTTTCATATTTTTGAATTTTTCTCAAAATCTATGGGCTAACCCCTACGAAAATACTGAATTTTTCGGTAAATGCTCTAATAATGAAGCATATGATCTTTGGGGTTGTTTTAAAATTTCTAAACACATTCTACATTTGTATTAATGTATATTAAACTCATTTTCATGGTACATGGGCATCGTTTTAATTTTTTGTCAATTAATTTAGTAAAACTTCATAATACTTCCTAAATTGGTGGACTAACCACTATAAAATCGTTATTCTCTAGAAACGGAGACAAAAAGTTCCAAACCTCTTTGACCTTCATCATATGTTAGTGAAGGATGCAACTATGCATTAAAACAAAATTTTCATATTTTTGAATTTTTCTCAAAATCTATGGGCTAACCCCTACGAAAATACTGAATTTTTCGGTAAATGCTCTAATAATGAAGCATATGATCTTTGGGGTTGTTTTAAAATTTCTAAACACATTCTACATTTGTATTAATGTATATTAAACTCATTTTCATGGTACATGGGCATCGTTTTAATTTTTTGTCAATTAAATTAGTAAAACTTCATAATACTTCCTAAATTGGTGGACTAACCACTATAAAATCGCTATTTTCTAGGGAAATGGAGACAACAAAAGTTCCAAACCTCTTTGACCTTCATCATATGTTAGTGAAGGATGCAATTATGCATTAAAACAGATTTTTCATATTTTTGAATTTTTCTCAAAATCTATGGGCTAACCCCTACGAAAATACTGAATTTTTCGGTAAATGCTATAATAATGAAGCATATGATAATTGGGGTTGTTTTAAAATTTCTAAACACATTCTACATTTTATTAATGTATATTAAACTCATTTTCATGGTACATGGGCATCGGTTTAATTTTTTGTCAATTAATTTAGTAAAACTTCATAATACTCCCTAAATTGGTGGACTAACCACTATAAAATAGTTATTCTCTAGAAACACGGAGACAAAAAAGGTCCCAAACCTCTTTGACCTTCATCATATGTTAGTGAAGGATGCAACTATGCATTAAAACAAAATTTTCATATTTTTGAATTTTTCTCAAAATCTATGGGCTAACCCCTACGAAAATACTGAATTTTTCGGTAAATGCTCTAATAATGAAGCATATGATCTTTGGGGTTGTTTTAAAATTTCTAAACACATTCTACATTTGTATTAATGTATATTAAACTCATTTTCATGGTACATGGGCATCGTTTTAATTTTTTGTCAATTAAATTAGTAAAACTTCATAATACTTCCTAAATTGGTGGACTAACCACTATAAAATCGCTATTTTCTAGGGAAATGGAGACAACAAAAGTTCCAAACCTCTTTGACCTTCATCATATGTTAGTGAAGGATGCAATTATGCATTAAAACAGATTTTTCATATTTTTGAATTTTTCTCAAAATCTATGGGCTAACCCCTACGAAAATACTGAATTTTTCGGTAAATGCTCTAATAATGAAGCATATGATAATTGGGGTTGTTTTAAAATTTCTAAACACATTCTACATTTTTATTAATGTATATTAAACTCATTTTCATGGTACATGGGCATCGGTTTAATTTTTTGTCAATTAATTTAGTAAAACTTCATAATACTCCCTAAATTGGTGGACTAACCACTATAAAATAGTTATTCTCTAGAAACACGGAGACAAAAAAGTTCCCAACCTCTTTGACCTTCATCATATGTTATTGAAGGATGCAACTATGCATTAAAAAAAATTCATATTTTTAAATTTTTCTCAAAATCTATGGGCTAACCCCTACGAAAATACTGAATTTTTCGGTAAATGCTCTAATAATGAAGCATATGATCTTTGGGGTTGTTTTAAAATTTCTAAACACATTCTACATTTTTATTAATGTATATTAAACTCATTTTCATGGTACATGGGCATCGTTTTAAGTTTTTTGTCAATTAAATTAGTAAAACTTCATAATACTTCCTAAATTGGTGGACTAACCACTATAAAATCGCTATTTTCTAGGGAAATGGAGACAACAAAAGTTCCAAACCTCTTTGACCTTCATCATATGTTAGTGAAGGATGCAATTATGCATTAAAACAGATTTTTCATATTTTTGAATTTTTCTCAAAATCTATGGGCTAACCCCTACGAAAATACTGAATTTTTCGGTAAATGCTATAATAATGAAGCATATGATCTTTGGGGTTGTTTTAAAATTTCTAAACACATTCTACATTTTTATTAATGTATATTAAACTCATTTTCATGGTACATGGGCATCGGTTTAATTTTTTGTCAATTAATTTAGTAAAACTTCATAATACTCCCTAAATTGGTGGACTAACCACTATAAAATAGTTATTCTCTAGAAACACGGAGACAACAAAAGTTCCAAACCTCTTTGACCTTCATCATATGTTAGTGAAGGATGCAACTATGCATTAAAACAAAATTTTCATATTTTTGAATTTTTCTCAAAATCTATGGGCTAACCCCTACGAAAATACTGAATTTTTCGGTAAATGCTCTAATAATGAAGCATATGATCTTTGGGGTTGTTTTAAAATTTCTAAACACATTCTACATTTGTATTAATGTATATTAAACTCATTTTCATGGTACATGGGCATCGTTTTAATTTTTTGTCAATTAATTTAGTAAAACTTCATAATACTTCCTAAATTGGTGGACTAACCACTATAAAATCGTTATTCTCTAGAAAACGGAGACAAAAAAGGTCCCAAACCTCTTTGACCTTCATCATATGTTAGTGAAGGATGCAACTATGCATTAAAACAAAATTTTCATATTTTTGAATTTTTCTCAAAATCTATGGGCTAACCCCTACGAAAATACTGAATTTTTCGGTAAATGCTCTAATAATGAAGCATATGATCTTTGGGGTTGTTTTAAAATTTCTAAACACATTCTACATTTGTATTAATGTATATTAAACTCATTTTCATGGTACATGGGCATCGTTTTAATTTTTTGTCAATTAATTAGTAAAACTTCATAATACTTCCTAAATTGGTGGACTAACCACTATAAAATCGCTATTTTCTAGGGAAATGGAGACAACAAAAGTTCCAAACCTCTTTGACCTTCATCATATGTTAGTGAAGGATGCAATATGCATTAAAACAGATTTTTCATATTTTTGAATTTTTCTCAAAATCTATGGGCTAACCCCTACGAAAATACTGAATTTTTCGGTAAATGCTCTAATAATGAAGCATATGATAATTGGGGTTGTTTTAAAATTTATAAACACATTCTACATTTTATTAATGTATATTAAACTCATTTTCATGGTACATGGGCATCGGTTTAATTTTTTGTCAATTAATTTAGTAAAACTTCATAATACTCCCTAAATTGGTGGACTAACCACTATAAAATAGCTATTCTCTAGAAACACGGAGACAAAAAAGGTCCCAAACCTCTTTGACCTTCATCATATGTTAGTGAAGGATGCAACTATGCATTAAAACAAAATTTTCATATTTTTGAATTTTTCTCAAAATCTATGGGCTAACCCCTACGAAAATACTGAATTTTTCGGTAAATGCTATAATAATGAAGCATATGATAATTGGGGTTGTTTTAAAATTTCTAAACACATTCTACATTTTTATTAATGTATATTAAACTCATTTTCATGGTACATGGGCATCGGTTTAATTTTTTGTCAATTAATTTAGTAAAACTTCATAATACTCCCTAAATTGGTGGACTAACCACTATAAAATAGTTATTCTCTAGAAACGGAGACAAAAAAGGTCCAAACCTCTTTGACCTTCATCATATGTTAGTGAAGGATGCAACTATGCATTAAAACAAAATTTTCATATTTTTGAATTTTTCTCAAAATCTATGGGCTAACCCCTACGAAAATACTGAATTTTTCGGTAAATGCTCTAATAATGAAGCATATGATCTTTGGGGTTGTTTTAAAATTTCTAAACACATTCTACATTTTTATTAATGTATATTAAACTCATTTTCATGGTACATGGGCATCGTTTTAATTTTTTGTCAATTAAATTAGTAAAACTTCATAATACTTCCTAAATTGGTGGACTAACCACTATAAAATCGCTATTTTCTAGGGAAATGGAGACAACAAAAGTTCCAAACCTCTTTGACCTTCATCATATGTTAGTGAAGGATGCAATTATGCATTAAAACAGATTTTTCATATTTTTGAATTTTTCTCAAAATCTATGGGCTAACCCCTACGAAAATACTGAATTTTTCGGTAAATGCTCTAATAATGAAGCATATGATAATTGGGGTTGTTTTAAAATTTCTAAACACATTCTACATTTTTATTAATGTATATTAAACTCATTTTCATGGTACATGGGCATCGGTTTAATTTTTTGTCAATTAATTTAGTAAAACTTCATAATACTCCCTAAATTGGTGGACTAACCACTATAAAATAGTTATTCTCTAGAAACACGGAGACAAAAAAGGTCCTAACCTCTTTGACCTTCATCATATGTTAGTGAAGGATGCAACTATGCATTAAAACAAAATTTTCATATTTTTGAATTTTTCTCAAAATCTATGGGCTAACCCCTACGAAAATACTGAATTTTTCGGTAAATGCTCTAATAATGAAGCATATGATCTTTGGGGTTGTTTTAAAATTTCTAAACACATTCTACATTTTATTAATGTATATTAAACTCATTTTCATGGTACATGGGCATCGTTTTAATTTTTTGTCAATTAAATTAGTAAAACTTCATAATACTTCCTAAATTGGTGGACTAACCACTATAAAATCGCTATTTTCTAGGGAAATGGAGACAACAAAAGTTCCAAACCTCTTTGACCTTCATCATATGTTAGTGAAGGATGCAATTATGCATTAAAACAGATTTTTCATATTTTTGAATTTTTCTCAAAATCTATGGGCTAACCCCTACGAAAATACTGAATTTTTCGGTAAATGCTCTAATAATGAAGCATATGATCTTGGGGTTGTTTTAAAATTTCTAAACACATTCTACATTTTTATTAATGTATATTAAACTCATTTTCATGGTACATGGGCATCGGTTTATTTTTTTGTCAATTAATTTAGTAAAACTTCATAATACTCCCTAAATTGGTGGACTAACCACTATAAAATAGTTATATTTCTAGAAACACGGAGACAAAAAAAGGTCTCAAACCTCTTTGACCTTCATCATATGCTAGTGAAGGATGCAACTATGCATTAAAACAAAATTTTCATATTTTTGAATTTTTCTCAAAATCTATGGGCTAACCCCTACGAAAATACTGAATTTTTCGGTAAATGCTCTAATAATGAAGCATATGATCTTTGGGGTTGTTTTAAAATTTCTAAACACATTCTACATTTGTATTAATGTATATTAAACTCATTTTCATGGTACATGGGCATCGTTTTAAGTTTTTTGTCAATTAAATTAGTAAAACTTCATAATACTTCCTAAATTGGTGGACTAACCACTATAAAATCGCTATTTTCTAGGGAAATGGAGACAAAAAAAGTTCCAAACCTCTTTGACCTTCATCATATGTTAGTGAAGGATGCAATTATGCATTAAAACAGATTTTTCATATTTTTGAATTTTTCTCAAAATCTATGGGCTAACCCCCCTACGAAAATACTGAATTTTTCGGTAAATGCTCTAATAATGAAGCATATGATAATTGGGGTTGTTTTAAAATTTCTAAACACATTCTACATTTTATTAATGTATATTAAACTCATTTTCATGGTACATGGGCATCGGTTTAATTTTTGTCAATTAATTTAGTAAAACTTCATAATACTCCCTAAATTGGTGGACTAACCACTATAAAATAGTTATTCTCTAGAAACACGGAGACAAAAAGGTCCAAACCTCTTTGACCTTCATCATATGTTAGTGAAGGATGCAACTATGCATTAAAACAAAATTTTCATATTTTTGAATTTTTCTCAAAATCTATGGGCTAACCCCTACGAAAATACTGAATTTTTCGGTAAATGCTCTAATAATGAAGCATATGATCTTTGGGGTTGTTTTAAAATTTCTAAACACATTCTACATTTGTATTAATGTATATTAAACTCATTTTCATGGTACATGGGCATCGGTTTAATTTTTTGTCAATTAATTTAGTAAAACTTCATAATACTCCCTAAATTGGTGGACTAACCACTATAAAATCGCTATTTTCTAGGGAAATGGAGACAACAAAAGTTCCAAACCTCTTTGACCTTCATCATATGTTAGTGAAGGATGCAATTATGCATTAAAACAGATTTTTCATATTTTTGAATTTTTTTCAAAATCTATGGGCCCGTACGAAAATACTGAATTTTTCGGTAAATGCTATAATAATGAAGCATATGATAATTGGGGTTGTTTTAAAATTTCTAAACACATTCTACATTTTTATTAATGTATATTAAACTCATTTTCATGGTACATGGGCATCGTTTTAATTTTTTGTCAATTAATTTAGTAAAACTTCATAATACTCCTAAATTGGTGGACTAACCACTATAAAATCGTTATTCTCTAGAAACACGGAGACAAAAAAGGTCCCAAACCTCTTTGACCTTCATCATATGTTAGTGAAGGATGCAACTATGCATTAAAACAAAATTTTCATATTTTTGAATTTTTCTCAAAATCTATGGGCTCCCTACGAAAATACTGAATTTTTGGTAAATGATCTAATAATGAAGCATATGATCTTTGGGTTGTTTTAAAATTTCTAAACACATTCAACATTTTTATTAATGTATATTAAACTCATTTTCATGGTACATGGACATCGGTTTAATTTTTTGTCAATTAATTTAGTAAAACTTCATAATACTCCCTAAATTGGTGGACTAACCACTATAAAATCGCTATTTTCTAGGGAAATGGAGAAAAAAAAGTTCCAAACCTCTTTGACCTTCATCATATGTTAGTGAAGGATGCAATTATGCATTAAAACAGATTTTTCATATTTTTGAATTTTTCTCAAAATCTATGGGCTAACCCTACGAAAATACTGAATTTTTCGGTAAATGCTCTAATAATGAAACATATGATAATTGGGGTTGTTTTAAAATTTCTAAATACATTCTACATTTTTATTATGTATATTAAACTCATTTTCATGGTACATGGGCATCGTTTTAATTTTTTGTCAATTATTTAGTAAAACTTCATAAACTACTCCCTAAATTGGTGGACTAACCACTATAAAATATTATTCTCTAGAAAACGGAGACAAAAAAGGTCCCAACCTCTTTGACATTCATCATATGTTAGTGAAGGATGCAACTATGCATTAAAACAAAATTTTCATATTTTTGAATTTTTCTCAAAATCTATGGGCTAACCCCTACGAAAATACTGAATTTTTCGGTAAATGCTCTAATAATGAAGCATATGATCTTTGGGGTTGTTTTAAAATTTCTAAACACATTCTACATTTGTATTAATGTATATTAAACTCATTTTCATGGTACATGGGCATCGTTTTAAGTTTTTTTTGTCAATTAAATTAGTAAAACTTCATAATACTTCCTAAATTGGTGGACTAACCACTATAAATCGCTATTTTCTAGGGAAATGGAGACAACAAAGTTCCAAACCTCTTTGACCTTCATCATATGTTAGTGAAGGATGCAATTATGCATTAAAACAGATTTTTCATATTTTTGAATTTTTCTCAAAATCTATGGGCTAACCCCTACGAAAATACTGAATTTTTCGGTAAATGCTCTAATAATGAAGCATATGATCTTGGGGTTGTTTTAAAATTTCTAAACACATTCTACATTTTATTAATGTATATTAAACTCATTTCATGGTACATGGGCATCGTTTTAATTTTTTGTCAATTAATTTAGTAAAACTTCATAATACTCCCTAAATTGGTGGACTAACCACTATAAAATAGTTATTCTCTAGAAACACGGAGACAAAAAAGGTCCAAACCTCTTTGACCTTCATCATATGTTAGTGAAGGATGCAACTATGCATTAAAACAAAATTTTCATATTTTTAATTTTTCTCAAAATCTATGGGCTAACCCCTACGAAAATACTGAATTTTTCGTAAATGCTCTAATAATGAAGCATATGATCTTTGGGTTGTTTTTAAAATTTCTAAACACATTCTACATTTGTATTAATGTATATTAAACTCATTTTCATGGTACATGGGCATCGTTTTAATTTTTTGTCAATAAATTAGTAAAACTTCATAATACTTCCTAAATTGGTGGACTAACCACTATAAAATCGCTATTTTCTAGGGAATGGAGACAACAAAAGTCCAAACCTCTTTGACCTTCATCATATGTTAGTGAAGGATGCAACTATGCATTAAAACAGATTTTTCATATTTTTGAATTTTTCTCAAAATCTATGGGCCCTACGAAAATACTGAATTTTTCGGTAAATGCTCTAATAATGAAGCATATGATCTTGGGGTTGTTTTAAAATTTCTAAACACATTCTACATTTTTATTAATGTATATTAAACTCATTTTCATGGTACATGGGCATCGGTTTAATTTTTTGTCAATTAATTTAGTAAAACTTCATAATACTCCCTAAATTGGTGGACTAACCACTATAAATCGCTATTCTCTAGAAACGGAGACAAAAAGGTCCCAAACCTCTTTGACCTTCATCATATGTTAGTGAAGGATGCAACTATGCATTAAACAAATTTTCATATTTTAATTTTTCTCAAAATCTATGGGCTAACCCCTACGAAAATACTGAATTTTCGGTAAATGCTCTAATAATGAAGCATATGATCTTGGGGTTGTTTTAAAATTTCTAAACACATTCTACATTTGTATTAATGTATATTAAACTCATTTTCATGGTACATGGGCATCGTTTTAATTTTTTTGTCAATTAATTAGTAAAACTTCATAATACTTCCTAAATTGGTGGACTAACACTATAAAA
>NW_026017031.1:0-7500 GCF_020379485.1 Brassica napus
TAAATTAAAGCCGATATAGAACTCTGGGAAATCCTTCTGAGAGAGTTATGCAGGGCCATCCCGTATTACTGAATAGAGCACCTACTCTACATAGATTAGGCATACAGTCATTCCAACCCATTTTAGTGGAAGGACGCACTATTTGTTTACATCCATTAGTTTGTAAGGGGTTCAATGCAGACTTTGATGGGGATCAAATGGCTGTTCATGTGCCTTTATCTTTAGAAGCTCAAGCAGAGGCTCGTTTACTTATGTTTTCTCATATGAATCTCTTATCTCCAGCTATTGGAGATCCCATTTCTGTACCGACTCAAGATATGCTGATTGGACTCTATGTATTAACGAGCGGCACTCGTCGAGGTATTTGTGCAAACAGATATAATCCATGTAATCGAAAAAACTATCAAAATGAAAGAATTTACGAAACAAACTATAAGTATATGAAAGAACCCTTTTTTTGCAATTCCTATGATGCAATTGGAGCTTATCGGCAGAAAAGAATCAATTTAGATAGTCCTTTGTGGCTTCGGTGGCAATTAGATCAACGCGTTATTGCTTCAAAAGAAGTTCCTATCGAAGTTCACTATGAATCTTTTGGTAACTATCATGAGATTTATGCACACTATCTGATAGTAAGAAGTGTAAAAAAACAAACTTTTTGTATATATATTCGAACCACAGTTGGTCATATTTCTTTTTATCGAGAAATCGAGGAAGCTATACAAGGTTTTTCTCAAGCTTGTTCATATGATACCTAATAATATGGTATTCATAAAAAAAGAATTATAGGACACCCGTGTGAATTCGGACCTCTCCGAGTCAACTCGGACATAGTTCCTGACCTAAAAAATCAAGATCGAGAAAAGGAAGTTTTGCAATCATTGACTCAAACTCATTGTCGAATCCCATTCAGCAGAATATGGAGGTACTTATGGCGGAACGGGCCAATCTGGTATTTCACAATAAAGTGATAGATGGAACTGCTATTAAACGACTTATTAGCCGATTAATAGATCACTTCGGGATGGCATATACATCACACATCCTAGATCAAGTAAAGACTCTGGGTTTCCAGCAAGCAACTGCTACATCCATTTCATTAGGAATTGATGATCTTTTAACGATACCTTCTAAGGGCTGGCTTGTCCAAGATGCTGAACAACAAAGTTTGATTTTGGAAAAACACCATCATTATGGGAATGTACATGCGGTAGAAAAATTACGCCAATCTATTGAGATATGGTATGCTACAAGTGAATATTTGCGACAGGAAATGAATCCTAATTTTAGGATGACGGACCCTTTCAATCCAGTCCATATGATGTCTTTTTCGGGAGCTAGAGGAAATGCATCTCAAGTACATCAATTAGTAGGTATGAGAGGATTAATGTCGGATCCCCAAGGACAAATGATTGATTTACCTATTCAAAGCAATTTACGCGAAGGACTGTCTTTAACAGAATATATTATTTCTTGCTATGGAGCCCGTAAAGGAGTTGTAGATACTGCGGTCCGCACATCAGATGCTGGATATCTTACGCGTCGACTTGTTGAAGTAGTTCAACATATTGTTGTACGTCGAACGGATTGTGGCACTATCCGAGGGATTTCTGTGAGTCCTCGAAATAAAAGTCGGATGATGTCAGAAAGAATTTTTATCCAAACATTAATTGGTCGTGTCTTAGCAGACGATATATATATAGGTTCCCGATGTGTCGCCTTTCGAAATCAAGATCTTGGGATTGGACTTGTCAATCGATTCATAACCTTTGGAACACAATCAATATCTATTCGAACTCCCTTTACTTGTCGGAGTACATCTTGGATCTGTCGATTATGTTATGGCCGGAGTCCCACTCATGGTGACCTAGTTGAATTGGGGGAAGCTGTAGGTATTATTGCGGGTCAATCTATTGGCGAACCGGGGACTCAACTAACATTAAGAACTTTTCATACCGGTGGAGTATTTACAGGAGGTACTGCCGAACATGTACGAGCCCCTTATAATGGAAAAATCAAATTTAATGAGGATTTGGTTCATCCTACACGTACACGTCACGGGCATCCTGCCTTTCTATGTTATATAGACTTGTCTGTAATTATTGAGAGCGAAGATATTATACATAGCGTGACTATTCCACCAAAAAGTTTTCTTTTAGTTCAAAATGATCAATATGTGGAATCAGAACAAGTGATTGCTGAGATTCGCGAGGGAACATCCACTTTTCATTTTAAAGAGAGGGTTAGAAAATATATTTATTCTGACTCCGAGGGCGAAATGCATTGGAGTACTGATGTATCCCATGCACCCGAATTTACATATAGTAATGTCCATCTTTTACCAAAAACAAGTCATTTATGGATATTATCAGGAGGTTCTTGTGGATCTAGTCTAATTCTTTTTTCGATCCACAAAGATCAAGATCAAATGAACATACCCTTTCTTTCCGTCGAAAGAAAATCTATTTCTAGCCTCTCAGTGAATAATGATCAAGTGAGCAAAAAATTTTTCAGTTCAGATTTTTCTGATAAAAAAAAATCTGGGATTCCCAATTATTCAGAATTGAATGGAATCGTAGGTACTAGTCATTATAATTTCATATATTCTGCTATTTTTCATGAGAATTCGGATTTATTAGCAAAAAGGCGAAGAAATAGATTTCTCATTCCATTCCAATCGATTCAAGAGCAAGCGAAAGAGTTCATACCACATTCAGGTATCTCGATTGAAATACCCATAAATGGTATTTTCCGTAGAAACAGTATTTTTGCTTTTTTTGATGATCCTAGATACAGAAGAAAGAGTTCCGGAATTCTTAAATATGGAACTCTAAAGGCGGACTCAATCGTCCAAAAAGAGGATATGATTGAGTATCGAGGAGTCCAAAAATTTAAGACAAAATACGAAATGAAAGTAGATCGCTTTTTTTTCATTCCTGAGGAAGTGCATATTTTACCCGAATCCTCCGCCATAATGGTACAGAACTATAGTATCATTGGAGTCGATACACGAATCACTTTAAATATAAGAAGCCAAGTCGGCGGGTTGATCCGAGTGGAGAGAAAAAAAAAAAGGATTGAACTCAAAATATTTTCGGGGGATATCCATTTTCCGGACAAGACAGATAAGATATCCCGACATAGTGGCATCTTGATACCGCCAGGAAGGGGAAAAACAAACTCTAAAGAATCAAAAAATTTAAAAAATTGGATTTATGCCCAACGGATCACACCAACCAAGAAAAAGTTTTTTGTTTTGGTGCGGCCCGTAGCTACCTATGAGATAATGGACAGTATAAATTTAGCAACACTCTTCCCACAAGATCTCTTTCGGGAAAAGGATAATATTCAACTTCGAGTTTTCAACTATATCCTTTATGGAAATGGTAAACCAACTCGAGGAATTTCTGACACAAGTATTCAATTGGTTCGCACTTGTTTAGTCTTGAATTGGGACCAAGACAACAAAAATTCTTCCCTCGAGGAGGTCCGCGCTTTCGTTGTTGAAGTAAGTACAAAGGGTTTGATTCGAGATTTCATAAGAATTGGCTTAGTGAAATCCCATATTTCGTATATAAGAAAAAGAAATAATCCGCCGGATTCGGGATTGATCTCTGCAGATTCCGTGAATCCGTTTTATTCGCTTTCTCCCAAGGCTGGCATTCTTCAACAATCGCTTAGACAAAATCATGGAACTATTCGTATGTTCAGAAATAAGGAATCCCAATCTTTGTTAATTTTATCATCCTCTAATTGTTTTAGAATCGGTCCATTTAATCATGTAAAATATCACAATGTTATAAACCAATCAATAAAAAAAAAACCTCTAATTACAATTCAAAATTCGTCGGGCCCCTTAGGAACAGCCATTCAAATTTCGAATTTTTATTCATTTTTGCCTTTACTAACTTATAATCAGATCTCTGTAATTAAATATTTGCAACTTGATAACTTCAAATATATTTTTCAAATAATTCACTCTTATTTAATAGATGAAAACGGAAGAATTTTTAATCTAGATCCATACAGTAACCTTGTTTTGAATCCATTCAAATTGAATTGGTATTTTCTTCATCAAAATTATAATAATTATTATTGTGAGGAAACGTCCACAATAATAAGTCTTGGACAATTTTTTGTGAAAATCTATGTATAGCCAAAAAAGAACCATACCTAAAATCGGGTCAAGTTTTAATTGTTCAAAGGGATTCTGTAGTAATAAGATCCGCTAAGCCCTATTTGGCTACTCCGGGAGCAAAAGTTCACGGGCATTATAGAGAAATTCTTTACGAAGGGGATACATTAGTTACATTTATATATGAAAAATCGAGATCCGGTGATATAACCCAAGGTCTTCCAAAAGTAGAACAGGTGTTAGAAGTCCGCTCGATTGATTCAATATCACTGAACTTAGAAAAGCGGATTAAGGGTTGGAACAGGTGTATAACAAGAATTCTTGGAATTCCTTGGGGATTCTTGATTGGTGCTGAGCTAACTATAGTGCAAAGTCGTATTTCTTTGGTTAATAAGATTCAAAAGGTTTATCGATCCCAGGGGGTGCAGATTCATAATAGGCATATCGAAATTATTGTACGTCAAATAACATCAAAAGTTTTGGTTTCAGAAGAGGGAATGTCTAATGTTTTTTTACCTGGAGAATTGATTGGATTGTTACGAGCAGAACGCACGGGGCGTGCTTTAGAAGAAGCAATCTGTTATCGAGCCGTTTTATTAGGAATAACTCGAGCATCTTTGAATACTCAAAGTTTTATATCCGAAGCAAGTTTTCAAGAAACTGCTAGAGTTTTAGCAAAAGCTGCTCTTCGGGGTCGTATCGATTGGTTGAAAGGCCTGAAAGAAAATGTTGTTCTAGGGGGTGTGATCCCCGCCGGGACCGGGTTCAACAAAGGATTGGTGCATTGTTCACGGCAACATACCAATATTCTTTTTGAAAAAAAAACAAAGAATTTATCTTTATTAGAGGGAGATATGAGAGATATTTTATTTTATCACAGGGAATTTTGTGACTCTTCTATTTACAAATCTGCCTTTTCTAGAATTGAATAATTCCTAATAGCAGATTCCTGTTTTGAATTTCATGTTTTATTGTTTGCTGTAGTCATTTGCTTTAATAATTTGTTAACACTAATAAAGATAATAATGAATACAAAATAATGGCTCGGCTCGTGCATAAACGGACAAGAGAAGGTTCCATTGGAACAAATTTTTATTTTAGTTTTGGGTACCCCCCTTTTAAGTGTGAAAAGAAATGACAAAAAGATATTGGAACATCGATTTGGAAGAGATGATGAGAGCAGGAGTTCATTTTGGGCATGGTACTAGGAAATGGAATCCTAGAATGGCACCTTATATTTCTGCAAAGCGTAAAGGTATTCATATTATAAATCTGACTAGAACTGCTCGTTTTTTATCAGAAGCTTGTGATTTAGTTTTTGATGCAGCAAGTAGGGGAAAACAATTCTTAATTGTTGGGACAAAAAATAAAGCAGCTGATTTAGTGTCGCGGGCTGCAATAAGGGCTCGGTGTCATTATGTTAATAAAAAGTGGCTCGGCGGCATGTTAACAAATTGGTCTACTACAGAAAAAAGACTTCATAAGTTTAGGGACTTGAGAACTGAACAAAAGACAGAGGGATTCAACCGTCTTCCGAAAAGGGATGCAGCTGTGTTGAAGAGACAATTATCTCGCTTGGAAACATATCTAGGCGGGATTAAATATATGACGGGATTGCCTGATATTGTAATCATCATCGATCAGCAAGAAGAATATACGGCTCTTCGAGAATGTATAACTTTGGGAATTCCAACCATTTCTTTAATCGATACAAATTGTAATCCCGATCTCGCGGATATTTCTATTCCAGCAAATGATGACGCTATAGCTTCAATTCGATTCATTCTTAACAAATTAGTATTCGCAATTTGTGAGGGTCGTTCTAGCTATATACAAAATTCTTGATTAATAATAAGATAAATAAATCAATTTTTTTGAGGGAGGGGCTCCCTGTATTTCGATTTATAAAATCGGTTACTATTCCTGAATCATACAAAAGAAAAAGAGATAAAAAACTGGGTATATTGTGTGATTCGTTTAGTTGGTATCCAAAACTAAAATAAAAATTCAAGTAAATAAGTAAAAAAAAAGGGGGGTCTTGAATCAAAATAATTTAAAGTTCTTATTTCTGTCAGAGGGCAATATGAATGTTTTATCATGTTCCATCAATACACTAATAAAAGAAGGGTTATATGAGATATCTGGTGTAGAAGTAGGCCAACATTTCTATTGGCAAATAGGGGGGTTCCAAGTCCATGCGCAAGTCCTTATTACTTCTTGGGTTGTAATTGCTATCTTATTAGGTTCCGCAGCTCTAGCGGTTCGCAATCCACAAACCATTCCAACTGGCGGCCAAAACTTCTTTGAATTTGTCCTTGAATTCATTCGAGATGTGAGTCAAACCCAGATTGGAGAAGAATACGGTCCATGGGTTCCCTTTATTGGAACCCTGTTTTTATTTATTTTTGTTTCTAACTGGTCAGGAGCCCTTTTACCGTGGAAAATTATCCAGTTACCTCAAGGGGAGTTAGCAGCACCAACGAATGATATAAATACGACGGTTGCTTTAGCTTTACTCACATCAGTAGCATATTTTTATGCGGGTCTTAGCAAAAAAGGATTAGGGTATTTCAGTAAATACATTCAACCAACTCCAATTCTTTTACCCATTAACATCTTAGAAGATTTTACAAAACCCCTATCACTGAGTTTTCGACTTTTCGGAAATATATTAGCCGATGAATTAGTAGTTGTTGTTCTTGTTTCTTTAGTACCTTTAGTGGTTCCTATACCTGTCATGTTCCTTGGATTATTTACAAGCGGGATTCAAGCTCTCATTTTTGCCACTTTAGCTGCGGCTTATATAGGTGAATCCATGGAGGGTCATCATTAACTATTTTTTTTTTTCAAATTTAGGTTAGCCCAATTATCGAATAGTTGGTTTACGTTATGTAAGAAACACTTGTATATGTCATATTTGATATTGACTAGGTATATATAAGTTAAAGATCTATATAATCTGCCCCACTATTTTTGTGAATTTCTATTTAGATAACGATTCGATTATAAGTTCTTACTTTTTATCTGTGAATTGGCTGAAAAAAACGATCAAAAAAAGAACGAAGAATTAAAAGAAAAGAATGGTTCACAAAAAAGAAACGGCATAAAAAAGTCGTATATATATATATTATGCATTTTTCAAAATCCCGTGGATAGGAACTAATATCAAAGTAATTCTTATCAAGTTTTTGGTTATTTTGGCTGGATGAATCTTAGCGATGACTTAATTATAATTAAGTCCTAAGTCGTTGGATGATTGTATCATTAACTATTTCTTTATTTTGGTGTGAGGAACTTATCATGAATCCACTGGTTTCTGCTGCTTCGGTTATTGCTGCTGGGTTGGCTGTTGGGCTTGCTTCTAT
>NW_026017031.1:12500-17500 GCF_020379485.1 Brassica napus
CGTACCGAGGGTTCGAATCCCTCTCTTTCCCTTCCCCTTTTTGATGATGTGAAATAGATAAAATCCTAATAAAATTCGCACATTTCCACTATTTAAATATTAAATAAAGTAATAAAAAACCTTTCTTTTTTATTCTTCACGTCCCGGATTACGTCCTGGATCATTAGATAGGAATCCAAATATGAAGAGAGAAACAAAGAATATAACTACAGTGTATACAAAAAGTTTGAGAGTAAGCATTACACAATCTCCAAGATCTTACTTTTTTTTAAAAAAAAAAAAAGAGAATAGATTCTCTATTTTTATACTAAATATCTAGATACTTTTTTTGTGAGTGAACTCGAATCTAATTAAGTTCTTTCATTTAGAGAAAAGAGGATAAAACTGAGGAAATCAAATGATCCAGATTTAGTATGGCTACCAAAAAAATTCAATGTTTGAATTGAGAGTTCCTTCCTACGTCAAGATTTTTTGATCTTTTGATTTGAATTGTTGGAAGAATCAAAATCGTGAATTTTTCTAAGACAGTATTAATAATTTCATCGAAAACTTACAGCTGCTTGCCAAACAAAGGCTAAGAGAAGAAAGAAAAGAGGTATTACGGGCATAACATCTACGATTGGATTCAAAAAGGCGTAGGCCTCCGGCAATTTGGCGACTAAAAAAGTGCTTGAAAAAAGGGCCGAATTAAAACAAATACAGATCAAATTAAATATATTAAGCATAACAAAAATTGGTGTTCTTGTGGATAATTTAATTTTGATTGAGTTATTAATATATTTTTTATATAAGGAAAAAAATAAATAAATAAAGAAAGATAGTCTAAAAAGACTTTGTTGAACTTACTCAATCAAAAATCCTTTCATTCTCTTATGAGAATGAAAGAAATAATATTTTCATACAATATCTTAATTGAATTCTATGTAATGATCAATAAAGTAAGTTTGATTTGCTATCTACACGTGTCAAAACTATAGCACCAATGTAATCTATATTTCATTTGGGCTGAAATTGAATTGACGAACAACCAATAGCAATATTACTCTTTTAGTAGTCTTGAATAAAAATAAAAATGGGGCGTAGCCAAGCGGTAAGGCAACGGGTTTTGGTCCCGCTATTCGGAGGTTCGAATCCTTCCGTCCCAGAGTCCAGTCATTACGAAATAAATCTTCTATTGCCTTTGTACACCATCTTTTTCTTTCTGTTTAAAAAAACAATATTTTTAAGAATAAAATATTGAAATGAAAAGAAGAATAAACTTCTTTTTCACCCGAAATTACAAAAAATCTATTTGCTTTTTTTAGTTGTGTGTGATGTAGGTAAGTAAGGTAGAACCGTAGATTCTACGAGTTTTAATAAAAAAAAATATATTTATATATATATTTATATATATAAATATAGATTTCTATTCAAATTTCGATTTTACATATTTTTACATATATAGAATTTAATGTGGAATTCATTTGAATTCTGACTGAACCTTTTACGCGTAGATTCACTATTCCATTCATAGAGAAAGAAAAAGTATAGATTACGATATACTGACTGAACTATGACTATTCATGATTCCATAATTGAATCAATTACACAAACTAAAGGAATGTTATGGTAAAACTTCGTTTAAAACGATGTGGTAGAAAGCAACGTGCGACTTGAATTGAAGGACATGATCTGCTGTGGATGTTTTGATCCGCCACCTTTTATATTAGGAATATAGGTGCTCTTGGCTCGACATTTTGTGTTCTATTTTACGAGAGTCCTACACCTTTTTGAATATAAAAAAGAGTACAGGATGGAGCTCGAGGAGAATAGAAAGTTTTTATTCCTTTCGCAGGAGTAAGGATCTAGGGTTAGTGCGAATCAATAAGTTGGAACAACTTCGTAAGTCTTTTTATTTTTATATTGAAAAAAAGCCCTTTCAAGTAATTTTACAATGGAAAAGGAAATTTTCGTAAAAGTGTAAAATTCTTTGAATTAAAAGTCTATCATGCGTGAATCAAGCGTTTGTATGATTCTTTGATAGAAAGAAAAGAAATCATAAACAAAATAAGGGGCTTGTTGCTGCCCTTTTTTAATAAAACGATCAAGATCACCGAAGTAATGTCTAAACCCAAAGATTCAAAGTAAGGATAAAGAATCCTGAAACAAGGAAATCCCTTTTTCAATTGTTTGAACAACTAGATCAGAATGAAGAATCAAAATTGATTCGAAAAAATGAGACAAACAAAAAAAGGTTAGAGACTACTCAATAAAAAGAGTACTTAAGGAGTCTCTGGTGAGATATTTGAGAGTTATTTAACTTGAGTTACGAGAGTACGAATGTTACGAACGCTTTTTATGAAAAAAAATAGTTAGGGTTTCAATACTGGCTAATTAATTTAATGTTTGAATTTTATAAAGAGAGTTAACTTATACTCATTGCATTTTTTTCTCGAGCCGTATGAGGCCAAAGCCTCGTATACGTTTCTCGGGGGGGGGTATTATTCATATACATCTATCCCAATGAGCCATTTATCGAATCGTTGCAATTGATGTTCGATCCCGAAGAGAAGGAAGAGATCTTCGGAAGGTGGGGTTTTATGATCCGATAACTAATCAAACTTATTTAAATCTTCCTGCTATTCTCGATTTCCTTAAAAAGGGCGCTCAACCAACAAGAACAGTTCATGATATTTCAAAGAAGGCAGGGATTTTTACGGAATTAAGTCTTAATAAAACGAAATTGAATTAATGAACTATAAAAAAGAGGATGTTAAAGACTCATATATAGCTTGGTATAAAATTTGATCTACTCTTTTCTTTCCTCCTCTTTCGTTTCCATCATATTTATTTTGATTTATTAGAATTTCCATTTATTATTAGTATTCTTCCTAAAGGTATGAAAACTAACAAATATCCTGCTAAAAACTACCATGTTTTATAATAAAAAACAAATTTATTAAAAAATTTTTGGATTTATAGAAATTCTAAATTTTGTATAAATACAAAATTTTATTGTATAGAATTATTGTATAGAAAATATATAAAATCATACTGTATAATAAATAATATATTAATATATATAGAAATAGAAAGATTTGAGATTATCCTATTCGGCTTAGTTTTCATTCCTTGTATGAACTCACAAACCAGGGGGTTAAACTTTTTTATTTTTTCTATTCTTTTCGCTATATTAAAAATTTACAATCATATTGACAACAGTGTATGGACCAAATATAATTCTCTCATAGAGAAATAGATCTATTTCTCCCTGACGCACACATGACTGGATTTTTCTTTTTTTCTTTATTCTGGTTGTATCTACATATTTGCAGTACTTGCTTTTTTTTGTGGGGGGGGTTGCTAACTCAACGGTAGAGTACTCGGCTTTTAAGTGCGACTAGCATCTTTTACACATTTGTATGAAGAAAAGGATTCGTCCAGATCCGCGGTAGAGTTTGTAAGACCACGACTGATCCTGAAAGGAATGAACGGAAAAAATAGCATGTCGTATCAAGGGAGAATTCAGATAACATTTTTTTTATTTTCGACAAGATTGTACCGATTAGAAAATAAAAAAAAAAAGAAGAATTCCAATTTGGGTCGAGTGAATAAATATAAATGGATGGATAAAAAACCAGTTTTCCTTATTCTAAGAAAAAAAAAGAAACGAGCTTCCATTCGTAATTTGAAAAATTACCCGATCTAATTAAATGTTAAAAATAGATTAGTACCTAATACGGGTATGGGAAGGAATTTTTTTCTTGCGTGTTATTATCAATTTTTTCGTGAGTCCTAATTATTTTTTACCTAGTCCGTTTGGGTTAGGTTGTAGATGGATGTGTAAAAGAAGCAGTATATTGATAAAAAAATATATATATATATTTCCAAAATCAAAAGAGCGATTAGGTTAAAAAAATAAAGGATTTCTAATCATCTTGTTTTGTTATTTTATAATATAACGAACAGAAACCTCTTAAAGATAGAGAATCCAGTTAGCAGTCTACCTGTTTATGAGGTATTTAGTGCTTTCGTAATCTAATACCTTATTTTGACTGTATCGCACTATGTGTCATTTCAGAACTCAAGAAAATAAAGACTTTACTTTTAGTTCAAATCGAATTTTAATCCAAATGGAGAAATTTCAAGGATATTTAGAGTTCGATGGGGCTCGTCAACAGAGTTTTCTATATCCACTTTTTTTTCGGGACTATATTTATGTACTTGCTTATGATCACGGTTTAAATAGATTAAATAGAAACCGCCCTATTTTCTTGGAAAATGCGGATTATGACAAAAAATATAGTTCACTAATTGTGAAACGCTTAATTTTGCGAATGTACGAACAGAATCGTTTGATTATTCCCACTAAGGATTTGAACAAAAATCTGGGGCATACCAATAATTTCTATTATCAAATGATATCTGTTTTATTTGCAGTGATTGTAGAAATTCCATTTTCCCTAAGGTTGGGATCCTCTATCGAAGGAAAAAATGTAAAAAAATCTTACAATTTACAATCACTTCATTCAATATTTCCCTTTTTAGAAGACAAACTCTCACATTTTAATTATGTATTAGATGTACTAATACCTTACCCCATCCATCTAGAAATCTTGGTTCAAACCCTACGTTACCGGGTAAAAGATGCCTCTTCTTTGCATTTTTTTCGGTTCTGTCTATACGAGTATTGCAATTGGAAGAATTTTGATAGTAAAAAAAAATCAATTTTGAATCCAAGATTTTTATTGTTCTTATATAATTCTCATGTATGTGAATACGAATCCATCTTTTTTTTCTACGCAAGCAGTCTTCTCATTTACGATCGACATCTTATGACGTCTTTTTTGAGCGAATTTTATTCTATGGAAAAATACAACATTTTTTAAAAGTCTTTGTTAATAATTTTTCGGCGCTCTTAGGGTTGCTCAAGGATCCTTTCCTACATTATGTTAGATATCATGGAAAATACATTCTGGCAACAAAGGATACGCCACTTCTGATGAATAAATGGAAATATT
>NW_026017031.1:22500-37654 GCF_020379485.1 Brassica napus
TCTGGACGAATCCTTTTCTTCATACAAATGTGTAAAAGATGCTAGTCGCACTTAAAAGCCGAGTACTCTACCGTTGAGTTAGCAACCCCCCCCACAAAAAAAAGCAAGTACTGCAAATATGTAGATACAACCAGAATAAAGAAAAAAAGAAAAATCCAGTCATGTGTGCGTCAGGGAGAAATAGATCTATTTCTCTATGAGAGAATTATATTTGGTCCATACACTGTTGTCAATATGATTGTAAATTTTTAATATAGCGAAAAGAATAGAAAAAATAAAAAGTTTAACCCCCTGGTTTGTGAGTTCATACAAGGAATGAAAACTAAGCCGAATAGGATAATCTCAAATCTTTCTATTTCTATATATATTAATATATTATTTATTATACAGTATGATTTTATATATTTTCTATACAATAATTCTATACAATAAAATTTTGTATTTATACAAAATTTAGAATTTCTATAAATCCAAAATTTTTTAATAAATTTGTTTTTTATTATAAAACATGGTAGTTTTTAGCAGGATATTTGTTAGTTTTCATACCTTTAGGAAGAATACTAATAATAAATGGAAATTCTAATAAATCAAAATAAATATGATGGAAACGAAAGAGGAGGAAAGAAAAGAGTAGATCAAATTTTATACCAAGCTATATATGAGTCTTTAACATCCTCTTTTTTATAGTTCATTAATTCAATTTCGTTTTATTAAGACTTAATTCCGTAAAAATCCCTGCCTTCTTTGAAATATCATGAACTGTTCTTGTTGGTTGAGCGCCCTTTTTAAGGAAATCGAGAATAGCAGGAAGATTTAAATAAGTTTGATTAGTTATCGGATCATAAAACCCCACCTTCCGAAGATCTCTTCCTTCTCTTCGGGATCGAACATCAATTGCAACGATTCGATAAATGGCTCATTGGGATAGATGTATATGAATAATACCCCCCCCCGAGAAACGTATACGAGGCTTTGGCCTCATACGGCTCGAGAAAAAAATGCAATGAGTATAAGTTAACTCTCTTTATAAAATTCAAACATTAAATTAATTAGCCAGTATTGAAACCCTAACTATTTTTTTTCATAAAAAGCGTTCGTAACATTCGTACTCTCGTAACTCAAGTTAAATAACTCTCAAATATCTCACCAGAGACTCCTTAAGTACTCTTTTTATTGAGTAGTCTCTAACCTTTTTTTGTTTGTCTCATTTTTTCGAATCAATTTTGATTCTTCATTCTGATCTAGTTGTTCAAACAATTGAAAAAGGGATTTCCTTGTTTCAGGATTCTTTATCCTTACTTTGAATCTTTGGGTTTAGACATTACTTCGGTGATCTTGATCGTTTTATTAAAAAAGGGCAGCAACAAGCCCCTTATTTTGTTTATGATTTCTTTTCTTTCTATCAAAGAATCATACAAACGCTTGATTCACGCATGATAGACTTTTAATTCAAAGAATTTTACACTTTTACGAAAATTTCCTTTTCCATTGTAAAATTACTTGAAAGGGCTTTTTTTCAATATAAAAATAAAAAGACTTACGAAGTTGTTCCAACTTATTGATTCGCACTAACCCTAGATCCTTACTCCTGCGAAAGGAATAAAAACTTTCTATTCTCCTCGAGCTCCATCCTGTACTCTTTTTTATATTCAAAAAGGTGTAGGACTCTCGTAAAATAGAACACAAAATGTCGAGCCAAGAGCACCTATATTCCTAATATAAAAGGTGGCGGATCAAAACATCCACAGCAGATCATGTCCTTCAATTCAAGTCGCACGTTGCTTTCTACCACATCGTTTTAAACGAAGTTTTACCATAACATTCCTTTAGTTTGTGTAATTGATTCAATTATGGAATCATGAATAGTCATAGTTCAGTCAGTATATCGTAATCTATACTTTTTCTTTCTCTATGAATGGAATAGTGAATCTACGCGTAAAAGGTTCAGTCAGAATTCAAATGAATTCCACATTAAATTCTATATATGTAAAAATATGTAAAATCGAAATTTGAATAGAAATCTATATTTATATATATAAATATATATATAAATATATTTTTTTTTATTAAAACTCGTAGAATCTACGGTTCTACCTTACTTACCTACATCACACACAACTAAAAAAAGCAAATAGATTTTTTGTAATTTCGGGTGAAAAAGAAGTTTATTCTTCTTTTCATTTCAATATTTTATTCTTAAAAAATATTGTTTTTTTAAACAGAAAGAAAAAGATGGTGTACAAAGGCAATAGAAGATTTATTTCGTAATGACTGGACTCTGGGACGGAAGGATTCGAACCTCCGAATAGCGGGACCAAAACCCGTTGCCTTACCGCTTGGCTACGCCCCATTTTTATTTTTATTCAAGACTACTAAAAGAGTAATATTGCTATTGGTTGTTCGTCAATTCAATTTCAGCCCAAATGAAATATAGATTACATTGGTGCTATAGTTTTGACACGTGTAGATAGCAAATCAAACTTACTTTATTGATCATTACATAGAATTCAATTAAGATATTGTATGAAAATATTATTTCTTTCATTCTCATAAGAGAATGAAAGGATTTTTGATTGAGTAAGTTCAACAAAGTCTTTTTAGACTATCTTTCTTTATTTATTTATTTTTTCCTTATATAAAAAATATATTAATAACTCAATCAAAATTAAATTATCCACAAGAACACCAATTTTTGTTATGCTTAATATATTTAATTTGATCTGTATTTGTTTTAATTCGGCCCTTTTTTCAAGCACTTTTTTAGTCGCCAAATTGCCGGAGGCCTACGCCTTTTTGAATCCAATCGTAGATGTTATGCCCGTAATACCTCTTTTCTTTCTTCTCTTAGCCTTTGTTTGGCAAGCAGCTGTAAGTTTTCGATGAAATTATTAATACTGTCTTAGAAAAATTCACGATTTTGATTCTTCCAACAATTCAAATCAAAAGATCAAAAAATCTTGACGTAGGAAGGAACTCTCAATTCAAACATTGAATTTTTTTGGTAGCCATACTAAATCTGGATCATTTGATTTCCTCAGTTTTATCCTCTTTTCTCTAAATGAAAGAACTTAATTAGATTCGAGTTCACTCACAAAAAAAGTATCTAGATATTTAGTATAAAAATAGAGAATCTATCTCTTTTTTTTTTTTTTAAAAAAAAGTAAGATCTTGGAGATTGTGTAATGCTTACTCTCAAACTTTTTGTATACACTGTAGTTATATTCTTTGTTTCTCTCTTCATATTTGGATTCCTATCTAATGATCCAGGACGTAATCCGGGACGTGAAGAATAAAAAAGAAAGGTTTTTTATTACTTTATTTAATATTTAAATAGTGGAAATGTGCGAATTTTATTAGGATTTTATCTATTTCACATCATCAAAAAGGGGAAGGGAAAGAGAGGGATTCGAACCCTCGGTACGATTAACTCGTACAATGGATTAGCAATCCAACGCTTTAGTCCACTCAGCCATCTCTCCTAATCGAAAAGGAATACTTTTTAGGTTCCATTAGACAAAAAAACGGCTTAAAAAAAAACTTTCTCCACTTTATTCTTAAAAAAGTTTTTTTTTTTAGATTATTCTTTATCTTTAATAATACTTTAATTATATATATATTTTCATTTTCTATATTTTATTATATATATTATTTTATTATATATAAAAAATATAATATTATTTTTTCTTTTTTATTATATAAATAATATTTATATAATATTTATATTTATATATAATTAATATATATATATATATTACTATTATATAACCTTTTTTATAGAACTTTCTCAGTAATTCTATTTACATAAAAACTGTAAATAAAGATTCAATAAAGAAAAGGCTCGAAAGAGAAATAAATAAAATCACAAAAATAGAAATAGAGAATCCTTTTTGATTTTGTCTCGTCCAAACACAAATAAAAGATCTTTTTTATTTTAATAGCCTGGCCTGGTCAGTCCCCAGCCGGGCCTTTTTTTGTTAAAGTTAAAAAGACCCATCCGATGGGTTTTTAGACAAAAAAGATCTGAAATAAAAAAAAGGAATCCTGCTTTGCCTAATTTTATTAAGTCTACGCTAGAATTTTCTCATTTTTTTTTCAGATTTTTTTTCTCCCGATTACTTTGTTCGACAAAAAGTAAATTTATATACAATAATTGGATTGTAGCGGGTATAGTTTAGTGGTAAAAGTGTGATTCGTTCCTTTAACCCCTTTAATAGTTAAAGGGTCTCTCGGTTTGATTAATCTTCCGATCAAAAACTTTATTTCTGAAAAGGATTTAGTCCTTTACCTTTCAATGAAAAATTCAAGGAAGATTATAGATTCTCGTAATTTGTATCCAAAGACTCTAATTAATTGTCAATTTGGATTATGAAATTTCGAAACATAATTTTTGAATTGGATGACTATTTACAATTCAATAAGTATAACAAGAGGATCCATGGATAAAGCCAGAAAAGTTTCTTTCTAATCGTAACTAAATCTTCAGTTCTATTTTTTGTTTGGTATAGAAAAAATTGAAGCAAAATAGCTATTAAACGAGAACTTTGGTTTACTAAAGACATCGACATATTATATTGTTTTAGCTCGGTGGAAACAAAATACTTTTCCTAAGGATTCCGTTAAATAGAAATAAAGAACGAAGTAACTAGAAAGATTTTTTGAGTTCGCCTTTTCTATCTTCTAGAAGGATCATCTATAAAGCAAAATTTTTCTGGGAAAGCCTCCAAACGGGAAAAAAGCTAACATAGATGTTATGAGTCAAATTTTGATTTAGTTCCCATCTTATTTTATTTGGGAATTTCGCCATCCATCATAAAGGAGCCGAATGAAACCAAAGTTTCATGTTCGGTTTTGAATTAGAGACGTTAAAAATATAAAACTGATCGATCGACGTCGACTAAAACCCTTAGCCTTCCAAGCTAACGATGCGGGTTCGATTCCCGCTACCCGCTCTAAATTCTAAATTGTCCCCTTTTTATTAGAGACAATTTTCTCTATTAGAATTGTCTAATAGCAATTGTGTAGTGAATTCACTACACAATTGCTAAAAAGATTTCGCACATTTAACAAATGGGAAGTTAAAAAAAGCGAAAAGCGTCCATTGTCTAATGGATAGGACATAGGTCTTCTAAACCTTTGGTATAGGTTCAAATCCTATTGGACGCAATATCAATATAGATATAAATATATTGATATTTATCTATTATTTCCATTTCTATATATTATAAGAATATTTTTATTCTGTTTAGAAAATTTATAAAAAATAAATATAATAAGAAATAAATTCTGAATGCTTTAAGATTTTATATTAAACATATACAGATATTAGTTCTATACTTATATATATTATATAGACTTAACTTAAATATATTTCTATTTTTTATAATTTCTCCTGAAGTAGAAAACGTTCCAGTTGCTCTTTAATACCTTCTTTCAAAAAGCTTTCTGCTTCAGCGGTTAATGTCTTGGTAGAGGCTATTATTTCTTGGAACTCAGGTTTATTTGTTTTTAAATAAGTGCGTAGCTGAACGAGAAATTTTCTTACTTGTCCAATTTCTAATCCATCCAGATAACCATTTGTTCCGGTATAAATGGTCATTATCTGTTCTTCCACTGTGAGAGGGGCTGATTGGGATTGTTTCAGTAACTCACGCAATCGTTGACCTCTTGCCAATTGATTCTGAGTAGCTTTGCTCCTGTATAAGGCGCGAGGTATTGTAACGTAGCTGGGGAATCAGCCGTTTCAGCTACCACAATAGTGTAGTCCATTGCCCCTCGTTCCTGTAAACTAGTCACTACCTGAGCCACGGAAGAAGCTTTTTGACCAATAGCCACATAAACACATATTACATTTTGACCTTGTTGATTGAGAATTGTATCTGTGGCTACTGCTGTTTTACCGGTCTGTCTGTCACCAATAATTAATTCCCGCTGGCCGCGTCCTATAGGGATCATGGAATCAATAGCAATAAGTCCTGTTTGAAGAGGCTCATATACAGAACGTCTCGAAATAATACCTGGGGCAGGAGATTCAATTAACCGAGATTCAGAAGCTGAAATCTTACCTCGACCATCAATAGGGTTAGCCAAGGCGTTTATAACACGCCCCAAATAAGCCTCACTCACGGGTATCTGAGCAATTTTTCCCGTAGCTTTGACTGAACTTCCTTCTTGGATCATCAAACCGTCACCCATTAATACAACACCAACATTATTTGATTCTAAATTAAGGGCAATACCTATAGTACCCTCCTCAAATTCTACTAATTCACCTGCCATTACTTCATCAAGACCATAAATCCGAGCGATGCCGTCGCCCACTTGAAGTACGGTACCGGTATTTACAATCGTCACTTCTCTATTATATTGCTCAATACGTTCACGGATAATATTACTAATTTCATCGGCTTTAATGGTTACCATGAGTATTGTCCTAATTCTTTTTGGAAGAAAAAAAAAAATAATGCCTATCATAATCGTAAGGAAAGAGCTAATCAGTAATTTCTTTCATCGTACCAAACATACCAATATTTGCATTAATAGTACGTAAATGTAACTCATTACTCAAACAACTATTTAGGGTTCCTATAGCTCCCTGTAAAGCTTGTTGGAAAACCCGTTCACGGACTTGATTAATTGTTCTTTGTTGCTCAAAAAGAATGGTTTCGTTTTTGTAATTTTCTAATTGTTTCAAAGTCCTAGAAGTTGAATTAATCAAATTTACTTTTTCTCGTTCGATTTCAGAGTATCCATTTACGCGAAACTGATCCGCCTCCATTTCTACTTTACGCAGGCGAGCTCGGGCGTTTTCTAATTGTTGAATAGCTCCTTCACGTAGTTCTTCTGAATTTCGAATAGTATTTAATATCCTCTGCTTTCGGTTATCTAATAAATCATTTAATGAAAGTAGATTATTCAGTAAAAAAAAAGTTCTATGATCCCTTCCCGAACCAAACATGAATCTTTCGATTCATTTGGCTCTCATGCTCACGTATTCCAATCATTTATCAATTATGTATGAGACTTTCATTCCCATATTTTTCATGTAATGAGCCTATCCTCTCCCAATTTTGTTGTATTCAATTCATATTCAATATATATTTCTATCGAAAAAGATCACCAATCCAAGACAAAACTATTTGGAGGATTCTTCTGACCAATAAAAAATTGATAATTGTCAGCAAAGTTGTTTCTTTTTTTCTTGAAATCCAAAGAATTTTTATTACTTTATACGTAGGTTATCAATTCTGCATTATACAAAAAGACTCAAAAATTTTTATCGACATGAGTGTTTTATATCGAAAAAAGCCGAACTATTCTTTTTGAAAATCTTATTCATTTTTTAATTAGACTACATATGGTAGAAAGAGTACCATGTTGCATCTGAACTTCAAACGGTTTAGTTTTAACCATGTTAATTAATGGTCCCAAATTTTTGGTTGATAGAGAATCAAAGTCAAGTAGACTTACCAAAGAATAACGAAATGCTATGGTTCTAAAATATGATTTTTTATTGAATTTTGTATTCAGAAGTAATTCGCGGGATTAGGCACTCTTTGCTAGTTATAGTGCCACTGGACGAATCCAGCCTATTCTTGAAATGAACAACTCACACACACTCCCTTTCCAAAAAAGATCAATACACCGAAGACTACACTTAGATTTATTGGATTTGTTGCTAAAATATCGGTATTAAACCCGAAACTCCCGGCGGATGGCCAGTGACCCAAGTAAACGAAAGAATCGGTTAAATTTTTCATATAATCTCCTCTTCTAGCTAAACTATAAAAAAAAAGAACTCTGTCCTTTTTTTTTTTTATTCTTTGTTTTTTTGAATAAAAAGAAAATTTCGTTTAATAATTTATAATTTAATTTACCTATTTGGATATTTATAAACAGAATCAAAAACCTATTCTATTTACAAATTTATTTTCCAAAAATTTTTAATTTTCAATAATAATAATGAGACTTAATTAAAATTAAGCTAGAATTTGAGACCAAGTTTTATATCAATTTTAAAAAACCTAAACCTCCTTTTTGCGCAACACTCCTTAAAAAAAAATTCCATTAAACTAAAAAGAATAAGGGGAAGGAAGAAAGCGAATCGATGTGTTAATTCCCCATCCTCAAATTAGTCCTTCCCAAGGGTTGTTGTCTCAATGAATAATTGTAGGAGTGAAATCTTGATAGAATAAAAAAAACTACGAAAAAAAAAATTCCTAATTTTATTATTTCTAGGATTAAACAAAAGGATTCGCAAATAAAAGCGCTAATGCTACAACTAGGCCATAAATTGTTAAAGCTTCCATAAAAGCCAAACTAAGCAATAAAGTACCTCGTATTTTTCCTTCTGCCTCAGGTTGTCTCGCGATACCTTCGACAGCTTGACCCGCAGCTGTACCTTGACCAACCCCAGGTCCAATAGAAGCAAGCCCAACAGCCAACCCAGCAGCAATAACCGAAGCAGCAGAAACCAGTGGATTCATGATAAGTTCCTCACACCAAAATAAAGAAATAGTTAATGATACAATCATCCAACGACTTAGGACTTAATTATAATTAAGTCATCGCTAAGATTCATCCAGCCAAAATAACCAAAAACTTGATAAGAATTACTTTGATATTAGTTCCTATCCACGGGATTTTGAAAAATGCATAATATATATATATACGACTTTTTTATGCCGTTTCTTTTTTGTGAACCATTCTTTTCTTTTAATTCTTCGTTCTTTTTTTGATCGTTTTTTTCAGCCAATTCACAGATAAAAAGTAAGAACTTATAATCGAATCGTTATCTAAATAGAAATTCACAAAAATAGTGGGGCAGATTATATAGATCTTTAACTTATATATACCTAGTCAATATCAAATATGACATATACAAGTGTTTCTTACATAACGTAAACCAACTATTCGATAATTGGGCTAACCTAAATTTGAAAAAAAAAAAATAGTTAATGATGACCCTCCATGGATTCACCTATATAAGCCGCAGCTAAAGTGGCAAAAATGAGAGCTTGAATCCCGCTTGTAAATAATCCAAGGAACATGACAGGTATAGGAACCACTAAAGGTACTAAAGAAACAAGAACAACAACTACTAATTCATCGGCTAATATATTTCCGAAAAGTCGAAAACTCAGTGATAGGGGTTTTGTAAAATCTTCTAAGATGTTAATGGGTAAAAGAATTGGAGTTGGTTGAATGTATTTACTGAAATACCCTAATCCTTTTTTGCTAAGACCCGCATAAAAATATGCTACTGATGTGAGTAAAGCTAAAGCAACCGTCGTATTTATATCATTCGTTGGTGCTGCTAACTCCCCTTGAGGTAACTGGATAATTTTCCACGGTAAAAGGGCTCCTGACCAGTTAGAAACAAAAATAAATAAAAACAGGGTTCCAATAAAGGGAACCCATGGACCGTATTCTTCTCCAATCTGGGTTTGACTCACATCTCGAATGAATTCAAGGACAAATTCAAAGAAGTTTTGGCCGCCAGTTGGAATGGTTTGTGGATTGCGAACCGCTAGAGCTGCGGAACCTAATAAGATAGCAATTACAACCCAAGAAGTAATAAGGACTTGCGCATGGACTTGGAACCCCCCTATTTGCCAATAGAAATGTTGGCCTACTTCTACACCAGATATCTCATATAACCCTTCTTTTATTAGTGTATTGATGGAACATGATAAAACATTCATATTGCCCTCTGACAGAAATAAGAACTTTAAATTATTTTGATTCAAGACCCCCCTTTTTTTTTACTTATTTACTTGAATTTTTATTTTAGTTTTGGATACCAACTAAACGAATCACACAATATACCCAGTTTTTTATCTCTTTTTCTTTTGTATGATTCAGGAATAGTAACCGATTTTATAAATCGAAATACAGGGAGCCCCTCCCTCAAAAAAAATTGATTTATTTATCTTATTATTAATCAAGAATTTTGTATATAGCTAGAACGACCCTCACAAATTGCGAATACTAATTTGTTAAGAATGAATCGAATTGAAGCTATAGCGTCATCATTTGCTGGAATAGAAATATCCGCGAGATCGGGATTACAATTTGTATCGATTAAAGAAATGGTTGGAATTCCCAAAGTTATACATTCTCGAAGAGCCGTATATTCTTCTTGCTGATCGATGATGATTACAATATCAGGCAATCCCGTCATATATTTAATCCCGCCTAGATATGTTTCCAAGCGAGATAATTGTCTCTTCAACACAGCTGCATCCCTTTTCGGAAGACGGTTGAATCCCTCTGTCTTTTGTTCAGTTCTCAAGTCCCTAAACTTATGAAGTCTTTTTTCTGTAGTAGACCAATTTGTTAACATGCCGCCGAGCCACTTTTTATTAACATAATGACACCGAGCCCTTATTGCAGCCCGCGACACTAAATCAGCTGCTTTATTTTTTGTCCCAACAATTAAGAATTGTTTTCCCCTACTTGCTGCATCAAAAACTAAATCACAAGCTTCTGATAAAAAACGAGCAGTTCTAGTCAGATTTATAATATGAATACCTTTACGCTTTGCAGAAATATAAGGTGCCATTCTAGGATTCCATTTCCTAGTACCATGCCCAAAATGAACTCCTGCTCTCATCATCTCTTCCAAATCGATGTTCCAATATCTTTTTGTCATTTCTTTTCACACTTAAAAGGGGGGTACCCAAAACTAAAATAAAAATTTGTTCCAATGGAACCTTCTCTTGTCCGTTTATGCACGAGCCGAGCCATTATTTTGTATTCATTATTATCTTTATTAGTGTTAACAAATTATTAAAGCAAATGACTACAGCAAACAATAAAACATGAAATTCAAAACAGGAATCTGCTATTAGGAATTATTCAATTCTAGAAAAGGCAGATTTGTAAATAGAAGAGTCACAAAATTCCCTGTGATAAAATAAAATATCTCTCATATCTCCCTCTAATAAAGATAAATTCTTTGTTTTTTTTTCAAAAAGAATATTGGTATGTTGCCGTGAACAATGCACCAATCCTTTGTTGAACCCGGTCCCGGCGGGGATCACACCCCCTAGAACAACATTTTCTTTCAGGCCTTTCAACCAATCGATACGACCCCGAAGAGCAGCTTTTGCTAAAACTCTAGCAGTTTCTTGAAAACTTGCTTCGGATATAAAACTTTGAGTATTCAAAGATGCTCGAGTTATTCCTAATAAAACGGCTCGATAACAGATTGCTTCTTCTAAAGCACGCCCCGTGCGTTCTGCTCGTAACAATCCAATCAATTCTCCAGGTAAAAAACATTAGACATTCCCTCTTCTGAAACCAAAACTTTTGATGTTATTTGACGTACAATAATTTCGATATGCCTATTATGAATCTGCACCCCCTGGGATCGATAAACCTTTTGAATCTTATTAACCAAAGAAATACGACTTTGCACTATAGTTAGCTCAGCACCAATCAAGAATCCCCAAGGAATTCCAAGAATTCTTGTTATACACCTGTTCCAACCCTTAATCCGCTTTTCTAAGTTCAGTGATATTGAATCAATCGAGCGGACTTCTAACACCTGTTCTACTTTTGGAAGACCTTGGGTTATATCACCGGATCTCGATTTTTCATATATAAATGTAACTAATGTATCCCCTTCGTAAAGAATTTCTCTATAATGCCCGTGAACTTTTGCTCCCGGAGTAGCCAAATAGGGCTTAGCGGATCTTATTACTACAGAATCCCTTTGAACAATTAAAACTTGACCCGATTTTAGGTATGGTTCTTTTTGGCTATACATAGATTTTCACAAAAAAATTGTCCAAGACTTATTATTGTGGACGTTTCCTCACAATAATAATTATTATAATTTTGATGAAGAAAATACCAATTCAATTTGAATGGATTCAAAACAAGGTTACTGTATGGATCTAGATTAAAAATTCTTCCGTTTTCATCTATTAAATAAGAGTGAATTATTTGAAAAATATATTTGAAGTTATCAAGTTGCAAATATTTAATTACAGAGATCTGATTATAAGTTAGTAAAGGCAAAAATGAATAAAAATTCGAAATTTGAATGGCTGTTCCTAAGGGGCCCGACGAATTTTGAATTGTAATTAGAGGTTTTTTTTTTATTGATTGGTTTATAACATTGTGATATTTTACATGATTAAATGGACCGATTCTAAAACAATTAGAGGATGATAAAATTAACAAAGATTGGGATTCCTTATTTCTGAACATACGAATAGTTCCATGATTTTGTCTAAGCGATTGTTGAAGAATGCCAGCCTTGGGAGAAAGCGAATAAAACGGATTCACGGAATCTGCAGAGATCAATCCCGAATCCGGCGGATTATTTCTTTTTCTTATATACGAAATATGGGATTTCACTAAGCCAATTCTTATGAAATCTCGAATCAAACCCTTTGTACTTACTTCAACAACGAAAGCGCGGACCTCCTCGAGGGAAGAATTTTTGTTGTCTTGGTCCCAATTCAAGACTAAACAAGTGCGAACCAATTGAATACTTGTGTCAGAAATTCCTCGAGTTGGTTTACCATTTCCATAAAGGATATAGTTGAAAACTCGAAGTTGAATATTATCCTTTTCCCGAAAGAGATCTTGTGGGAAGAGTGTTGCTAAATTTATACTGTCCATTATCTCATAGGTAGCTACGGGCCGCACCAAAACAAAAAACTTTTTCTTGGTTGGTGTGATCCGTTGGGCATAAATCCAATTTTTTAAATTTTTTGATTCTTTAGAGTTTGTTTTTCCCCTTCCTGGCGGTATCAAGATGCCACTATGTCGGGATATCTTATCTGTCTTGTCCGGAAAATGGATATCCCCCGAAAATATTTTGAGTTCAATCCTTTTTTTTTTTCTCTCCACTCGGATCAACCCGCCGACTTGGCTTCTTATATTTAAAGTGATTCGTGTATCGACTCCAATGATACTATAGTTCTGTACCATTATGGCGGAGGATTCGGGTAAAATATGCACTTCCTCAGGAATGAAAAAAAAGCGATCTACTTTCATTTCGTATTTTGTCTTAAATTTTTGGACTCCTCGATACTCAATCATATCCTCTTTTTGGACGATTGAGTCCGCCTTTAGAGTTCCATATTTAAGAATTCCGGAACTCTTTCTTCTGTATCTAGGATCATCAAAAAAAGCAAAAATACTGTTTCTACGGAAAATACCATTTATGGGTATTTCAATCGAGATACCTGAATGTGGTATGAACTCTTTCGCTTGCTCTTGAATCGATTGGAATGGAATGAGAAATCTATTTCTTCGCCTTTTTGCTAATAAATCCGAATTCTCATGAAAAATAGCAGAATATATGAAATTATAATGACTAGTACCTACGATTCCATTCAATTCTGAATAATTGGGAATCCCAGATTTTTTTTTATCAGAAAAATCTGAACTGAAAAATTTTTTGCTCACTTGATCATTATTCACTGAGAGGCTAGAAATAGATTTTCTTTCGACGGAAAGAAAGGGTATGTTCATTTGATCTTGATCTTTGTGGATCGAAAAAAGAATTAGACTAGATCCACAAGAACCTCCTGATAATATCCATAAATGACTTGTTTTTGGTAAAAGATGGACATTACTATATGTAAATTCGGGTGCATGGGATACATCAGTACTCCAATGCATTTCGCCCTCGGAGTCAGAATAAATATATTTTCTAACCCTCTCTTTAAAATGAAAAGTGGATGTTCCCTCGCGAATCTCAGCAATCACTTGTTCTGATTCCACATATTGATCATTTGAACTAAAAGAAAACTTTTTGGTGGAATAGTCACGCTATGTATAATATCTTCGCTCTCAATAATTACAGACAAGTCTATATAACATAGAAAGGCAGGATGCCCGTGACGTGTACGTGTAGGATGAACCAAATCCTCATTAAATTTGATTTTTCCATTATAAGGGGCTCGTACATGTTCGGCAGTACCTCCTGTAAATACTCCACCGGTATGAAAAGTTCTTAATGTTAGTTGAGTCCCCGGTTCGCCAATAGATTGACCCGCAATAATACCTACAGCTTCCCCCAATTCAACTAGGTCACCATGAGTGGGACTCCGGCCATAACATAATCGACAGATCCAAGATGTACTCCGACAAGTAAAGGGAGTTCGAATAGATATTGATTGTGTTCCAAAGGTTATGAATCGATTGACAAGTCCAATCCCAAGATCTTGATTTCGAAAGGCGACACATCGGGAACCTATATATATATCGTCTGCTAAGACACGACCAATTAATGTTTGGATAAAAATTCTTTCTGACATCATCCGACTTTTATTTCGAGGACTCACAGAAATCCCTCGGATAGTGCCACAATCCGTTCGACGTACAACAATATGTTGAACTACTTCAACAAGTCGACGCGTAAGATATCCAGCATCTGATGTGCGGACCGCAGTATCTACAACTCCTTTACGGGCTCCATAGCAAGAAATAATATATTCTGTTAAAGACAGTCCTTCGCGTAAATTGCTTTGAATAGGTAAATCAATCATTTGTCCTTGGGGATCCGACATTAATCCTCTCATACCTACTAATTGATGTACTTGAGATGCATTTCCTCTAGCTCCCGAAAAAGACATCATATGGACTGGATTGAAAGGGTCCGTCATCCTAAAATAGGATTCATTTCCTGTCGCAAATATTCACTTGTAGCATACCATATCTCAATAGATTGGCGTAATTTTTCTACCGCATGTACATTCCCATAATGATGGGTTTTTCCAAAATCAAACTTTGTTGTTCAGCATCTTGGACAAGCCAGCCCTTAGAAGGTATCGTTAAAAGATCATCAATTCCTAATGAAATGGATGTAGCAGTGCTTGCTGGAAACCCAGAGTCTTTACTTGATCTAGGATGTGTGATGTATATGCCATCCCGAAGTGATCTATTAATCGGCTAATAAGTCGTTTAATAGCAGTTCCATCTATCACTTTATTGTGAAATACCAGATTGGCCCGTTCCGCCATAAGTACCTCCATATTCTGCTGAATGGGATTCGACAATGAGTTGAGTCAATGATTGCAAAACTTCCTTTTCTCGATCTTGATTTTTTAGGTCAGGAAACTATGTCCGAGTTGACTCGGAGAGGTCCGATTCACACGGGGTGGTCCTATACTCTTTTTTTTGAATACCAATT